>NW_024404854.1:0-20770 GCF_905171775.1 Rana temporaria
ACCAGCTACATGCTTGTGAGATTTCTGCTCTACACCAAGAACCACACGGATGTTCCTTTAATATTTTAGCGGACGATGGAATCCTAAGAAATTATAGAGTCCCTGTACTTTTATAGCCTGGGAGCTTCAATCCCTGCAATTATTCACGTCACCATCTTAGCGCCATAGTATTATTATTATTATTATTATACAGGATTTATATAGCGCCAACAGTTTGCGCAGCGCTTTACATCAGGGAAGACAATACAGTCACAATACAATTCATTACAGGAGGGATCAGAGGGCCCTGCTCGTTAGAGCTTACAATCAGATTCTACAAACATGACGGAACGTTGGTTTATCCCATGATGGCTGCCTGCACTGCGTATAGTGTGAAAGGCACTTTAAATCCTCGGTAAATGTAATCTATGGGGAGCCGTACTTATGGTGGCTTCCAGCGATCCTGAGGAGTCCAGCTCTTAGTATATGAAGGATGTGGCTTGCATGGACAGAAAAATAGGACCATCAACGGTGTTTTATGAAGAAAGGCTGGGCAGCTCCAGGCAGGGCCGCATTATACCACATGAGCCATGCGCAAGAGGGAGGAGTCATGCCTTAGAGCAGGGATCTTCAAACTATGGCCCTCCAGCTGTTGCGGAACTACAAGTCCCATGAGGCATTGTAAAACTGACATTCAGACATGACTAGGCATGATGGGAACTGTAGTTCCTGAACAACTGGAGGGCCGTAGTTTGAGGACCCCTGCCTTAGAGCATTGGTCTCCAAACTGAGGTCCTTTACTGGCTCTTGGGGTACCATTTCTCCCACTGATACAAGGAAATACACCTTCTAAAAGGCACAAATGATGGAGCACCGCTTCTGCCACTGGCATCAGCAACAGGACACTATTCCTGCCACTGGCATCAGCAACAGGACACTATTCCTGCCACTGGCATCAGCAACAGGACATTATTCCTGCCACTGGCATCAGCAACAGGACACTATTCCTGCCACTGGCATCAGCAACAGGACACTATTCCTGCCACTGGCATCAGCAACAGGACACTATTCCTGCCACTGGCATCAGCAACAGCAACAGGACACTATTCCTGCCACTGGCATCAGCAATAGGACACTATTCCTGCCACTGGCATCAGCAATAGGACACTATTCCTGCCACTGGCATCAGCAATAGGACACTATTCCTGCCACTGGCAACAGCAATAGGACACTATTCCTGCCACTGGCATCAGCAACAGGACACTATTCCTGCCACTGGCATCAGCAACAGGACACTATTCCTGCCACTGGCATCAGCAACAGGACACTATTCCTGCCACTGGCATCAGCAACAGGACACTATTCCTGCCACTGGCATCAGCAACAGGACACTATTCCTGCCACTGGCATCAGCAACAGGACACTATTCCTGCCACTGGCATCAGCAACAGGACACTATTCCTGCCACTGGCATCAGCAACAGGACACTATTCCTGCCACTGGCATCAGCAACAGGACACTATTCCTGCCACTGGCATCAGCAACAGGACACTATTCCTGCCACTGGCATCAGCAACAGGACACTATTCCTGCCACTGGCATCAGCAACAGGACACTATTCCTGCCACTGGCATCAGCAACAGGACACTATTCCTGCCACTGGCATCAGCAACAGGACACTATTCCTGCCACTGGCATCAGCAACAGGACACTATTCCTGCCACTGGCATCAGCAACAGGACACTATTCCTGCCACTGGCATCAGCAACAGGACACTATTCCTGCCACTGGCATCAGCAACAGGACACTATTCCTGCCACTGGCATCAGCAATAGGACACTATTCCTGCCACTGGCATCAGCAACAGGACACTATTCCTGCCACTGGCATCAGCAACAGGACACGCCTGGGCAGGAAGGGGGTATATGTGTCCAGTAAGCAAGTGGTTAAGGGGGGTAAATCCTTCCGGGGCTGAAGTTGTCAAACGTGACATGATTGATTGGCGTAACACAGGGTTTGACAAATTTACTTGGAATCTAGGAGCCAGCAAAAAAAGTTAAGAGTCAGCAAACGCACCGAGTCCCGAAGAGGTTGCGCGCAGAAGCGAACACATACGCGAGCAGCGCCCGCATATGTAAACGGTGTTCAAACCACACATGTGAAGGAATCGACGCGATTAGTAGAGAGAGAGCAATAATTCTAGCCCTAGACCTCCTCTGTAACTCAAAACATGCAACCTGTAGATTTTTTTTAAACGTCGCCTATAAAGATTTTAAAGGGTAAAAGTTTGTCGGCATTCCACGAGCGGACGCAATTTTGAAGCGTGACACGTTGGGTATCAATTCACTCGGCGTAACATTATCTTTCATAATATAAAAAAAAAAAATGGGGATAACTTTACTGTTGTCTTATTATTTATTTAAAAAAAGTGTAATTTTTTCCCAAAAAATTGTGCTTGAAAGACCGCTGTGCAAATGGAGGGGGGTAGGGATGAAAGACGCCTATGGTAATGAATGTGTAATATAAGCAGGAACTTTGTGAAATGATATTATATGAATGGTTGGGCTGATTAAACATTGCATGAATGGTTCAGAGGTGGAAATCAAACGCAGCACGACTTTTTAGCACTTCAAAGACAAGTCACACAAGTGTGAAAGGGGCCTTAAAGTGGATGTAAACCCTCACATATACCCAGATACAGGGATGAAACAAATCTCCCTACATAAAGTTTTACATGTATATCCGCTGTCTTCAGCTTGCTATATTCTTTAGAAAGTACACATTGTGTTAGTAATTTTCTTGCTGTTTCAGCAGGGGGAGGGGGGGGAGAGAGAGAGGGGGGGAAGTGTGAGAGAGAGGGGGAGAGAGAGGGGGAGAGAGAGGGGGAGAGGGGGAGGGAGAGAGAGAGGGAGAGAGAGAGGGAGAGAGAGAGGGAGAGAGAGAGGGAGAGAGAGAGGGAGAGAGAGAGGGAGAGAGAGAGGGAGAGAGAGAGGGAGAGAGAGAGGGAGAGAGAGAGGGAGAGAGAGAGGGAGAGAGAGAGGGAGAGAGAGGGAGAGAGAGGGGGAGAGAGGGGGAGAGAGGGGGGGAGAGAGGGGGGGAGAGAGGGGGGGGAGAGAGAGAGAGAGAGAGAGAGAGAGAGAGAGAGAGAGAGAGAGAGAGAGAGAGAGAGAGAGAGAGAGAGAGAGAGAGAGAGAGCGCGAGCACGAGAGAGAACGCGCGAGAGAGAGCGAGAGAGAAATTTCAAATCTTTAGACCACTGCCCTGGCTCGTCGCTCATAGGAGGTGAAGTACAGCGAGGACAGGTAGGGTGGGGGGAGTATAAATGTTTGTTTACTTTTTCTAAAAATGTGAACTTGCACTTAAAGCGGGGGTTCACCCTATAAAAAAAAAAAAAAGGTTTTTCCTCTAGCATAAAATGAGGCATAGTAGCGCGAGCTACAGTATGCCTGTATTTATTTTTTTAGCCCCGTACTCACTGTGCAATCGTAGAGAGAAGATTCAGACTCCCCGCGGGGAATGGGCGTTCCTATCCAGAGGGAAGGTGATTGACGGCCGGCTCTGGCACGTCACGCTTCTCCGGAAATAGCCGAAATAGGACTTGGCTCTTCACGACGCCTGCGCCTAGTCTGTGCGCAGGCGCCGTATAGCGCCGTGAATAGCCGAGACCTACTCTGGCTGTCTTCGGGGAGCGTGACGTGCCAGAGCCGGCCGTCAATCACCTTCCCTCTGGATAGGAACGCCCATTCCCCGCGGGGAGTCGGAATTTTCTATCTACGAGTGCACAGTGAGTACGGGGCTAAAAAAATAAAGACAGGCATACTGTAGCTCGCGCTACTATGCCTCATTTTATGCTAAAATGTTGTTATGGAGGGTGAACCACCGCTTTAAGACAAAAAATAAATAAAGCTTTCTAACACACCAGACTTTGCAGAATGGGTTTTATTCATGGAGGGTACAATGACGGTTGTACGAATTGGAGAATCAATGTAAAAAAGATGGGGAATAATTACCCTACAGGAGACATATTTTCTTCTTACTGAATTCTGTTCCCACATAGAAAGAAGCCTTCTATAGAACACAAAAGCTCCATACACAGCTTGCTGTCCCACATTGTCAATGAGCAACGTTCTATTTGTTGCTGTGTATGTGATACCGCCGAGAGTAACAACCACCGGAGACTCGGAGAGACATTTAAAGCAGACCTATTCACACTGATCAATAGAGCACGGCACTATTCACAAATCACTTTATCCCAGGGGAAAAATAAAACATAAATAAACCCCAACACCCTAATGTGACCCAACACCCTAATGTGACCCAACACCCTAATGTGACCCAACACCCTAATGTGACCCAACACCTAGGCAAAGATCACATGTTCTTTGGCACCCCAGAGCTCCACATCAGAGATTTCAAACTATCATTTCAAATTAGGAAGACCCTGAGTGGTAGACTTGTAGTAAGATAAGACAAGGCTTGATAAATCAGCTTGAAATCTAGGAGCCAGCTAAAAATGTTAGGAGACGCACTTTTTTTTAACTAATAAGTCTTACCGGTCCTTCCAATTCATCTCCATCCAAACTTTATTTTTATTTTTTTTATTCTCCTCCAATGAGCTGTGTGGGCCAGGTTCATTGCAGCGCTGCAGCTCACGTAGCAAAGAGGCGAGCTGCGGAGCAGGAATGACCCGGTGATCTGTCGATAGGGTTCCTTTTATCGATCTGGTTCCCCCCTGACTGCGCAGGCGCAATCCGAGCCGACGAAAAACGCCGAACCTGGTCAGCTGTAGCAACAGGTCCAGGGCGACGTGGAATTCGCAGTAAGTAGCCAGTCGGCCTCGCTCCACTCGCTCGGCCTCCTGGCTCTTTTTTTTTTTTTTAACATCCTCACATCCACGGGGATGGTAAGGAATGAGCCTAGATTCCGCCCCGAGCCGCGCATGCGCCGTGTACAGCTGATCAGGTTTGGAGATTTCCGTGGGCTTCGTCTGCACCTGCGCAGTCAAGCAGGGAACCATATCGATAAGGGAACCAGCTCAACAAGACACCGGCATTCGTCTAACTGGAGAATTAAAAGAGCGTGAGTTTGGAGTTTGAGAAGAGAAATTCGAAGAATGCCGAATCTGCCAGGCATCAGATGAATGAAGGGAACTCAAGTCATTCATGCAGGACAAGAAAAGCAAACACCAAATATCTCAGTACTGTACATACATTTGTAGGCTGTTTTCTGTCCACATCTTCACACCAGACAGGACACTTTAATCAGACTTGATATTCAACCAGGGCTTGACAAATTTGCTTGGAATCTAGGAGCCAACTAAAAAAGTTAGGAGCCTGGAACGCGCCCGACCCACAGAAGCGAACACATACGTGAGTAGCGCCCGTATATGAAAGCAGTGTTCAAACCACACGTGAGGTATCACCGCGATTGGTAGAGCGAGAGCAATAATTCTAGCCCTAGACCTCCTCCAACTCAAAACATGCAACCTGTAGAATTTTTTAAACATCGCCTATGGAGATTTTAAAGGGTAAAAGTTTGTCGCCATTCCACGAGTGGACGCAATTTTGAAGCGTGACATGTTGGGTATCAATTATCTTTCACAATATAAAATAAATTGGGCTAACTTTACTGAGGTCTTAGTTTTTATTAAATAAAGTGTATTTTTTCCCAAAAAAGTGCGCTTGTAAGACCGCTGCGCAAATACGGTGTGACAGAAAGTTTTGCAATGACCGCCATTTTATACTCTGTCTAGGGTGTTAGAAAAAAATATATATATATATAATGTTTGGGGGTTCTAATTTCTAAGTAAAGGGAAGGAGATGGAAACAGGCAGGGAAACTCCCATTAGTAATGCTGGTTGTCTTGTCATACCAACGGCCACTACAAGAGGGCGCCAGATTCCAGAAGGAACCCTAGGACTGCAGAAGGCCGCAAAGCCGTGGCCTCAATTACCGGCCGGCGCGGCCCGACACGATCGCGAGGAGGGGTGCCCACGGAGACAGGGTACCCCCAGCTGTGCCACCCCAGGCGCCAGGTCGCTAATTCTAGTCGCAATTGCGATCTGGCGCCCGGGGTTTGTCGAGCCCACATGCGCAGAGACCAGTATTCACTTTAATAAAGGAGGTGAGCAGGAATAACAACCAATCAGAAATCCTTTAAGGCAGCTGACATGTAAGCGCAAGTCTGATTGGCTGCAATGGATGCTCATTGAATCAGCCTGTATATTACAACAAAGCCTTCCCAGCACTCATTGTGACTTACACAGAGGACAGCTAATGTTTAGTGACAATCAGCCCTACAGTATGTTTGTTTTATTCACAGAGGCTGGAAAAACGACACACCCATCCACAACTGTTAAGTGAAATTTTACAGTTCATTAGATTGTGTAATGATGTTTGTACAAGGCCTTTGTTATTGTCGGCGATGCGTCTGGCTGGCTCAATGCGAAACATATTTCAAACTCAGAAGGCAGCACGTTGAATGTGCAGGTGGTGCCCTTTAATGCAGTTCCCGCACTTTAAATAAACTTTAATAAAAGAGAATCACGGAAGGAATAAATATGCTCTCCACGGTTCAATCCAAGCATACCAACATTAACCTCTTCAGCTCCGGAAGGTTTGCCCCCATTCATGACCAGGCAATACGGTTTGCGATACGACACTGCAGTGATTTACCGTATTTTCCGGCGTATAAGACGACCCCCTCATTTTCCAGCCAAAATGTTGGTTTTGGGATATGCTCACCGTATAAGACTACCCCCTTTCCTACTAGTCATGCCTCGCCTCACGGTGCCACCATTACATGCCAGACTGTGCCCCATTACATGACCAGACTGTGCCCTATTACATGACCAGACCGTGCCCTTACCTTATCCCATGCGAATCGCGGCCGTGTAACCTAACATCTTACCTTACCAGAATCGCGGCCGTACGATTTTTCAAAAGCCGCGCCTCCGACGTCTTCTGTTCCGTGATAGGCGGAACATTCAGCTTCCCAGGAGGCACTGTGTTCAGTGTTCGCCTATCACGGAGGCCCTCTCGTCCGAGGACGAGAGGGCCTCCGTGATAGGCGGACACTAAACACAGGACGAGAGGCCCTCTGTGATAGGCGGACACTAAACACAGTGCCTCCTGGAAAGCTGATTGTTTCCGCCTATCACGGAACAGAAGACGTCGGAGGCGCGGCTTTTGAAAAATTGTACGGCCGCGATTCTGGTAAGGTAAGATGTTAGGTTAACGGCGTATAAGACGACCCCCGACTTTTAAGAAGATTTTAAGGGGTTAGAAAGTCGTCTTATACGCCGGAAAATACGGTAGCTTTCTTTTGGTGGCATTCGATAATCTGAACGGTTTTTAATTTTTGCGCTATGAACAAGACATGACAATTTAGAAAAAAATATATCATTTTTACTTTCTGCTATAAAAAACACCTAATAAAAAAAAATGTAAAACATCTAATTTTGTCATCAAAATGATACATATTTTTGGTAAAATAAAAAAAAAAAAAAAAAAAACACAAAAAAAAATAATTCTATATTGATTGGTTTGCGCAAAAGTTATACCTTCTACAAACTATGCGATATATATTTTTGTTTTTTTCATTGTAATGGTGGCAGTCATTGCTTTTTTAGCGGGACTGCGACATTGCGGCGGACAAATCGGACACCAAGTGACACTTTTTGGGGACCAGTGACACCAATACAGTGATCAGTGCTAAACATAATGCACTGTCACTGTACTTATGACACTGGCAGAAAAGGGGTTAACATCAAGGGCAATCAAAGGGTTAAATGTGTTCCTAGGAAATGCTTGCCAACTGTAAGGGGGGGGGGGGGGGGGGGGCCGGGATCCATGTCGCTGCTTAGCAAAAAACACAAGATCTCCATCTTCCTCCGACAGAATGGAAATCCGCCTTGTTTACATAAGCAGACCGCCATTCTGTCTGCCTCGGGAACAATCGGCGGAACGATCAGCCGGACCTGCCGATTGCTTCCCGCTGTGTCCAATGACAGCGAGAGCGGGTTGCTGGGGGCACACCGTCATTGGGCCGAACGAAAAAATAACCCATACAGGTACGTGATTTCGTGCCGAAGGGCCGCCCTGTCGCAGTATATATGCGCGGGGCGGTCCAGAAGCGGTTAAAGGATAATTTTACGTTTTAGGAAAAAAATAAACACAATAAAATGCTAATTTATTTGCAGGTAAAAAACAAAGCGCATTTATTTTGCAGCCCGTAAAGCATTGCACCAGCAATCAGAAGACCACTGGTGCCATGCAGGTCTCCTTCCGAACCATCAGTATATCCGTGTGCCCATCCCCTATCAGCAGGCAGATACACAGACAGGAAGCATCAACGAACTACCACGGTGCTCCACAGTGCCATGGTAGTATAAGAACTGCAACCCGACAGCCGCAAAGGATGTCGGGACTTCTAGTTCACACAGAGCTGTGTGAATGAATGACGCGGCTGGGTGGGAGGAGCCCTGCATGGCCGCACCGATTTCCGGAATTTCTCCCCATACTAATGTCAGGGGGGGGGGGGGCTGCAGCATTGAGAACATGTCACACACATGGGTGGGACTTGATGGACTTGTGTATTTTTTTCAACCTCACCTACTATGTAACTACGTATGTTACCCATTTCCACCCTAAAAACAGGTGGAACATGCAACATGTTCCCAAATGCGAACTTATCCTTTAAACATGCCAACCACATGAAACACCAGCTGGGACTTTAAGGATCCTTTTATATCTGTCTGAAAAACTGACCGATGCATACAGTCTGAACCTCAATGTACTGCATGTCTATGAGCGAGCCTGTTGATGTACGCAGAAAATAACTGGTTTGCGTCTTTTTTCAATTTTTGCAGACAGATGCTTGCATTCCAACATTCATCCCTGGGGGCATATGATCACCGTTCACAGCAGCCTTCCCAGAGTTTGACAGGCCACCGCAGCACCTGAGCCTGCACCGAAACCCCAACGCCTCATGATCCGTGGTTAAACACCCAGGCCCGGATTCAGATACAATTGTGTATCTATCCGCGCGCGTAACGTATCTCAGATACGTTACGCCGCCGTAACTTAGGGCGCAAGTTGTGTATTCATAAAGAACTTGCGCCCCAAGTTACGGCAGCATAGCGTATGTGGTCCGGCGTAAGCCCGCCTAATTCAAATGTGGATGATGAGGGCGTGTTTTATTATAATTTATTGTGACCCCGCGTATTTGACGTTTCTTACGAAAGGCGCATTTACCATCCGTGAACGTTTCCAAGTGCGCATGCTCCAAATTACGCCGCAAACTGTCAATGCTTTCGACGTGAACGTAACTTACATACAGCCGTATTCGCGAACGACTTACGTAAACGACGTAAAATACGCGGCTGTTCGGTCGTTTGCTGTGCAAAGTAAAAGGGGAGGGCTGTGCAAAGTAGTATTTACTGTTCTAAATAAATACTGTTGTGTTCAGACTTTGCTAAACACAGGGAGTGTCTTTTTTAGAGCAAATCAAATAATAATAAAAAATAACAAAAAAAATAAAAAAGTTCTTCTGCTTGAATTTTTTGATGAAAACCATGGGCAGTAATAATGATGCATCGCGGAATCGAATTGTCGACAGGATAATCGTAATCGAAATGTGAGACCAGTGAAGATGTGCCCCTCGATGGAACACTGTAATCATTACCATCTCCACTCCAGGTTTGACATGAATATGCGTACAACTGGAAAATCCTTCTGTAGTGACGACCTGACACCAACATACGATCTTTATGTAGTCATCGGATTTTCTGGAGATCGGCTTCCAGTACATTTGGGAGGTGCGCTCATAATGGGCTGAAATGCATTCTCGGGGTATTTCAAGCGCTCAGCTTGGCATCGCCCCGCACCTTCAGGAAGCCAGACGGAGTTCTTTTTATTTCGGTATAAACTTCATTTTTCCATTGCTTTAGGAAATCTGTACTGAAAGGTCAGCTTTAACACATTAACAATTATATGGGATTTTAGTGACCGGGTTTCCATAAAATGTATATGTTAAACTACGCACAGACCTAAAAACTACAAACGTTCTGGTTTGCTTCTGAAAACACCAAGACTGGGTGGGCTGCAGAACTCTGGTATGTGACCATTAGTCACAGCACTGAGAGTTACTTGTAGGATCAGCTGCAGTTTCCAAACTCCCACACAACAGGGAAGATACGTCAAAACTCCAACAAAGTACAAAAGAAAGATATAAGTAAATGACTGAGCTGGAAGAACGGTCAGCCGACCTTTTGTATAGTCATCCCTAAAGCTGAAGCTGTATGAGGAGCAGATCACCCCGGCTGGCCATTACCTACAATAAATTGCAAAAATTTCCCAGTTCACGTGCATTAAAGGGGTTGTAAAGGTAAACGCTTTTTCACCTTAATGCATCCAATGCATTAAGGTGAAAAAACGAAGTTACTTACTGGTAACGTTCTTTCCCGTAGTCTTTCAGGACAGCCACCTGAGAGACCTTGGCTCCTCCCCTCTGTTGGAAACACCGCGCCAGCCCATAAATTTCCTCCTCCCCTGCTGGTCCTCAGTTCTTTTAGAGCACCTCCAGTTGCTGGGGAGACACAAGAAAACATGATACACATCGTTAACCATATCACAATTCCTGTAAGGAAATCTTATACATACCTTTGGGTGGGTTACCCGGCTGTCCTGAAAGACTACGGGAAAGAACGTTACCAGTAAGTAACTTCGTTTTTCCCCTAATCGTCTTTCAGGACAGCCACCTGAGAGGATAACCGAGCACTTACCCTAGGGCGGGACCACAGCTTGTAAGACCTTACGTCCAAAGGTCTGATCCTTAGCTGACCAAAGATCCACCCTATAGTGTCTTACGAAGGTGGCAAAACTGGACCATGTCGCCGCTTTACAGATCTGCTCCGGCGTTGCTCCAGCTCTCTCTGCCTGTGAGGCTGCCATAGACCTTGTGGAGTGCGCTTTGATACCCTCTGGGATCGGTATGCCTCCTAAACTGTAAGCTTTTTCAATGGCTTCTTTTAACCATCTAGCTATAGTGCGTCTGGTAGCTCTATGTCCTTGTCTAGCTCCAGAATGCAAAATAAATAAAGAGTCCGTTTTCCTTAAAGTTTTAGTCACTTCTAAATAATGCAAGACGCATCTCCTGACGTCTAAGCTATGGAATTTCACTTCCTGTTCTCTGGAAGGGTTCGGACAAAATGAAGGTAATATAATTTCTTGTTCTCTATGGAACCTTGAGATTACTTTAGGCAGGAATCCCGGATCCAATCTAAAAATTATACGATCTGCGAAGATCTGAAAAAAGGGGGGTCTGATCGATAGGGCCTCTAACTCACAGACCCGTCTTGCAGTGGTGATTGCTACCAAAAAGACTGCTTTTAGTGTCAGCGTCTTTAGATTGCAATCTTCCAAAGGCTCAAAAGGTTTGGCTGTCAAAGCTTGTAGTACCAAGGACAGGTCCCATTTCGGGAAGACCGAGGTTTGAATAGGTCTCTGTCGGCTCAAGGATCTGAAGAATCTGACTATCCATGGGTCAGATGCTAGCCTTTCCTCTAGGAACACTGACAGTGCGGATACTTGACCTTTTAGCGTACTAAGGCTTAGTCCTTTTTCTACTCCCTTTTGTAAAAACTCTAGGACAGCCACTGAACTCTGTGTATTAAAGGAGTTTTCTGTGCACCATTTGCCAAAGCACTTCCATACCTTTTCATAAATTTTGCGTGTCTCTAACTTTCTACTTTTCAGTAGAGTCGCAATTAAGTGGTTTGAGAAACCCTTTGCTTTCAGCAGTTGCTCCTCAGAAACCACGCGGCCAAGTTCCACTTTTCCACTTGGGGGCAGTATACTGGGCCTTGGGAGAGTAGATCCTCCTGGACTGGCAACAACCAGGGGGGTTCTATAGCTAGCTCTTTCAGTAAAGAGAACCATGGTATCCTGGGCCAGTGAGGTGCTATGAGAATCAGGTTGGTGTTCTCTGCACGCAGTTTTCGTAACACTTGTGGAATTAATACGGGTGGAGGAAAGGCATAACATGTCCTGAAAGTCCACCTTTGTGCTAAAGCATCCACTCCTATTGCTCCGTCCTCTCTGTTTAGTGAGAAAAAGGTCTTGACCTTTTTGTTCTTCTTGGATGCGAATAAATCCACTTGAGGTGTTCCCCATTTTAGTGTGATCTGCCTGAACACCTCCTGATTTAGTTCCCAGTCGCTTTCCTTCAGCTGAGTTCTGCTGAGGAAATCCGCTACTGTGTTTAAATCCCCTTTTAGGTGGATTGCTGATAGCGAGAGAATATTCCTTTCTCCCCATGTCAGGATTTCTTTCGCTAATGCCCACAGGGTTCCGCTCCTTGTTCCACCCTGCTTGTTTACATAGGCAATAACTGAAGCGTTGTCGGATCTTATTTGAACATGATGTCCCTTCAGTTGTCCCTGGAAGAATTGAAGTGCAAGCCCCACTGCCTTCAACTCTTTCCAATTGGAGGATCTCCTCCTCTCTTCCCCTTTCCAAATCCCTTGGGTTACTTGGGAGCCTAGATGTGCTCCCCATCCTATCCCACTTGCGTCCGTGGTAAGGATTTGGGAAATGGGAAGTGTCCACAGCCGACCTATGGTCAAGTTTTCCACCGTCCTCCACCACCAAAGGGTTCTTTTTACCTGTGTCGGTATTCGAACCTGGGTGTCTAAGGACTCCTGCCTGTGGTCCCAAACCTCTAGAAGGAACATTTGCAGTGGTCGGAAATGTAAGGCTGCCCATTGAACAGCTGGGATTGCCGATGTTAGCAGCCCCAGTGTTGACATGATCTGTCTGATGGTACATGGTGAATTCACCTGAATTGCCTTTGTTTCTTTTTGGATCTTTTCTATCTTTTCTTTGGGTAGAAAAATCCTTTGCTGTACAGAGTCTATCACGTACCCCAAGTATGTTATCTGTTGTGTGGGCTTTAGATTTGATTTTTCCACATTTATTAACCACCCTAGATCTTTCAAAAAGATCTGTGTGGTCTCGAGGTTCTTTTGCAACCTCTCTGGGGTTTCTGCGAACAGCAGCAGATCGTCCAGATATGCAATGATGGAAATGCCTTGGACTCGCAAGGGTGCCAGGGCTTCCGCCAGAATCTTGGTGAAGATTCTGGGTGAGGAAGAGAGGCCGAAGGGTAAGGCCTGGAATTGTAAATGTAAGGTTCTGTTTTCCGTCTCTATCGCCAATCTCAGGAACTGTTGGTGGTCCCTGTGTATTGGAACGTGTAAGTAGGCGTCCTTTAGATCTAAGGAGACCAGGAAACAGTTTGGAGGTAGTAGGGCTTTCACTGAGTAAATTGAGTCCATTCTGAACCTCTTGTAGGTTATGGATAGGTTGAGGGGTTTTAGGTTTAAGATTGGTCTGACCTTCCCCGTGGGTTTTAGTACTCCAAAAATGTGGGAGTAGAACCCAAGTCCCCTTTCTTTTTTGGGGACCTCCACTACTACCTCTTGTTTCTTGAGATCCTCCAGGGCTCTCATTAACCCTTCGGCCTTTCTTCTGTCCTTCGGAAGTTTTGTTAAATAAAACTTTTTTGGGGGTGTTCTGGAGAATTCTAGATGATAACCTTCCTTTATGATCCTCAATATGAATCGATTGGAAGTCACCTTTTCCCACTGAGGGAGGAAGTCCCCCAGTCTTCCTCCCACTGTGAGCAATCTGTCATTTCTTATCATAGGCTTGTTCAGGAGCACGAAAAATAGCTCCTGCTTTGCCTTTCCCTCTCTGGGCCCAGGGTCTTTTCTGATTGTCTACCTTGGGTGTGAAGCGGGGGCCCTTAGGTACCCAATTAAATTTGTTCTGTTTCTTTTTGGTCTGCTGTGGCTGACTCCAGGGTGCTTTGCGTTTCAGCGGAAACGCTTTTTTCTTGTCCGCTGTACGGTCCAGCACTTTTTCTAATCCCGGCCCAAAGAGCAGGTCCCCTGTGAATGGGATGCCGCATAATTTGGTTTTAGACGCGCAGTCCCCCTGCCACGTCTTTAACCATAAGGCCCTCCTGGTTGAGTTAGCTAATGCAGACGATCTAGCTGCCATCCGTACCAGTTCAGCTGAAGCGTCTGCAATATAAGCTATGCCTCTCAACAATGTGGGAAATGAGGCTAGGATTTGGTCTTTTGCCGTCTCCTCCTCAATGTGCTCCTGAATCTGGTTCAGCCAAAATTCCATGTTCCTGGCTACCACGGTGACTGCCATTGCTGGTTTTAAACTACCCAGCGTGGAGTCCCAGGACTTTTTTAGTAATGAATCCATTTTCTTATCCATTGGTTCGGATAGAATGCCCATGTCCTCAAAAGCTAGGTCTGTGTGCCTTGAAACTTGAGAAAAGGCAGCATCCAGCTTTGGTGTCTTATTCCAAATTGAGGATGGGTCATCCGAAAATGGGAATCGTCTTTTCAAAGCTTTGGAAAAGAATGGTTTCTGGTTCCTGCCATTCTTTTTTAATTGCTTCGATGAAGACATCATGGACTGGGAAATTTTTACTTTCCTGGTCGCCTAAACCCTCATACATTTGGTCATGCAATGATAATGGTTTTTTCTCTGTTTGAATACCCAGAGTGGCATAAATAGCTTCCAATAAGTGGTCTACATCCTCCAAGGAGAGCTTGTAGCGGGAGGGCTTCCTGGAATCACCTTCCCGAGCCTCCTCCTCTGATTCCTGTGAACCGGACACTGCGCTGTCAGGTTCCTCTTCTAGCTCCTCACTAGGAACTCTTGAAGGGCCTGCACTAGTGGAAGGTCTTACTCCTGGGACTAATGTTGTTGCCTGTACAGGAGGAGCTGACTGAAGCTGCGGGATCTGGAAGTTTTCAAAAAATGTTTTGAATGACCCAAAGGTATTAGAAAGTTCTTTCACTGATGATGCCAAATCACTTTGTTCCGCAGTGTGCTCCTGTACTAACTTATCAATACAGTCGCTACAAATAGCCTTTTTCCATGACTCCCTAAGTGTGACTTTACAGGATGGACATCTTTTCTTTGTACTGTGGGTATTCTTGTCTTTGTCAGTTTTCTGAAAGACACAAGCGAAAATATATACCCCATGATTAGTACCGTAGCCTTCCCCCTGCTCACGGCAGGTGCGCAGTGTCTTCATATGGGCTTACCACACTAGGGGCCCTATGAATCACCCTCTGACACTGAGGGGTTAACCCACCTCCCCCTCCCTATTACCCTGGGGGGTGTAGAGGGATGGTAGGCTATTTTTTAGGAGAGGGGAAATCCACCCTAGGTTCCCCTTACCTTGCTGTGGCTGGAGCTGGTCTCTGCTGGAGCAACATCTTTCCCCTCTGCTTCCGACATGTCTGTGTCACCAGCGCCGCGTGTGCTGTCTCTACAGCGTCTATGCAGCTCCCTCCAGCCATTGCCTGGCTCCGTTTTTGAGTTTCGCGCCCGGAACCGGAAGCCGCGAACCCGGAAGTACCCGCCCCCGTGCCTGAATGACGTCACCCGCCATCGGCTCCGAGCGGTCCTAGTACACAGCGTGGCTTGCGCGTCTGGAATCCCCATTCCTCCGGCAGCCACACACGCTGGTCTAGGACGCTGGCTGTACCTCCTCACACCGCACTCGGTGCATACAAAAACCGGAGCCCCCCCGACTTACACCTGCGCTCAGGGATGTGAGGGTGGCTGTCTTTCAGGTTAGTACCTGTCTCTTTTGTCCAGAGAGCCCCTGCTCCCTTTCAGGACCGTCTTGCCTGAGCCTCCCTTGGCTCTCCTGGCTTGTTCCTATGGTGTCTCCCCTCTGGAGGAAACACAAATAACTGAGGACCAGCAGGGGAGGAGGAAATTTATGGGCTGGCGCGGTGTTTCCAACAGAGGGGAGGAGCCAAGGTCTCTCAGGTGGCTGTCCTGAAAGACGATTAGGGGAAAAACTACAGGCAGTAGCGCACCCCCGGCCCCCCGTTATACTTACCTGGTCCCTCAAAAATCCCGCACTCGGCCCCCGACATCCTCTTCGCCACTCAGCCTGGCCGTTGACTGGCTAAATCAGATGGATTGAAAGCAGCGCAGCCATTGGCTGGTGCTGCTTTCAATCACATCCAATGAGGCGGCGCACTGAGGGGCGGGGCCGAGTGATACAGCGAGCGGCTATAGCCGCTCGCTGTATCTCGGGAGCACGCCCGCAAGGACTCCACACAAGGCGAGGGAGCTCGCATGACTGTGTGGAGTTCTTGCTGGGAGAACCAGAGACAGCCACCGAGGGACCCCCAGAAGATGAGGATTGGGGCCACTCTGTGCAAAACGAGCTGCACAGTGGAGGTAAGTAGAACATGTTTGTCATTTAAAAAAATAAATAAATAAATAATTAATTCTTTACAAACCCTTTAAGACCCCTTTCACACTGAGGCGGTTTTCAGGCGTTTTAGCGCTAAAAAATAGCCTCTAAAAAGTGCCTCCTATTCATTGCAATGAGTGCCTTCACACCCGGGCAGTGCGCTTACCGGACGTTAGAAAAAGTTCTGCAAGCAGCATCTTTGGGGTGGTTTGGGAGGGCCATCAATAGTGCTCCTGATTGGGTCACAGAGCTGAAGAACAGGGAGAGGTACCGTAAGTAAACCTTTCCCCGTTCTTCCTAGTGAGAGAGTGTCACTGAGAAAAATGGTGTTCAATACTTATTTTACACGCTGTGTATACATATATAAAAACACACATACAAAAAAATAACCACAAAACTTTTTTCTACTAGGTCTGTCACCACTGAGGCTCCCCACCCCCTACAAAAAACAAGTACGCCATATTCTCACAGCGGCTTGCTGTCTCATAGCTCTCAATTGGAAGCGCCGCAATGACTCCTTCCCCCCCCCCCCCCCCTCTTATTTTTCCTTCCCCATCCTTCCCTTCCTACATTCTTGCGACTCATTTAACAACATACAAACTGCTATTTTTAGCGGCGCTATACCATCAGAATGGGCGTGGAATTGCGGCGGTATTCGGCCGCTAGCGGTGCAGTTTTAACCCCCGCTAGCGACCGAAAAAGGGTTAATACCGCCCACAATATGCCTCTGCAGAGGTGCATTGCCGGCGGTATTACCGTGGTGTCCCATTGTTTTCAATGGGAAGTAGCGGTAAACACACTGCTACTCTCACCGCTCCAAAGATGCTGCTGGCAGGACTTTTGGAGCGTTGCCACCAGGGCATCGCCTTAGTGTGAAAGCACTCATTGAGAATGCAGGGCAGGAGTTTTTCAGGCGCTATTTAGGCGCTATTTTTAGCGTGAAAGACTCCTCAGTGTGAAAGGGGTCTTAGAGATACATATCTGTCTAAATAATTACGCTAGATAAAGAATAACTACTGTCTTTGAACATAGTTTCAATATTCATGAATAACTGTCAGAAAGAATGCTTATCACAGTTTTCACATTTGAAATTTTATTTCGCAAATACGACCATTAATAAAATGTTATTTGACAAAAAATAAATTAACCACAAAACAGGAGCGAGTATACAGAGAAAACATCTTGTATAACGGCCTCCTCTGTGACCTGACATTTCTGTATGGCCACAACAACAAGATCATTTGTTCAATAGATTGGATCCATCTTGGCCTTCAATCAGCTTACATATCACATCCCCATTAGCCGATTCACCATTTCTCCGTTCTGACAAATGTCCACCATAAACATTTTGTCATTTTCTATTGCAGCAATCTAAAATGTCAGCTGTAAAAGAGAGAAGCATTTCTTGAGGCTCTTTAATGATGAATAGGCTCCAATAATAAAAATCCAAACTGATGGCTCCCCTCAGCCTAATGACGCTATGTAACATATGGTCATGTGGCCAATGCTGAACGCCAGGCTACCCAAAAGTAGCATCTGACCCGGTAAAAGAAAATCTTCATTTAAAAAAGGAAACTGTTCAAATTAAGTCGATGCCGAAAGTAAAGACAGAACTCCCGATTTCAGTCCCATTCAAGGGACTGAAGCCAGAAGAACAGCACTGCAGCCAGGTAAACAGACATTTTGGAAAAACATTGGCAATCCCAAGAATTTCTCGCAGCACAGCCTTCTTGTACAGGGCAAGTGAATGTATAAAGGGGGTTCTATCAGATTACTGCTACCTATCAGATTGCGCAACGGAAGTGACGTTCCGTAAAAAAAAACAAAAAACCCTTAGGCCTCGAGCCAGGAACTCGACGGGCGAAACGCATCGTTTTGCTCGTCGAGTTCCTTGTGAAGGGAAATGGCCCCATCATTGGGGGGGAAGGGCCCCATCGTTGGGGGGGTCAGCGGGCGGGGGGGGGGGGGGGGAGGGGAAAGGGCCCCATCATTGGGGGGTCAGCGGGCGAGGGGGAGGGGAAAGGGCCCCATCGTTGGGGGGGTCAGCGGGCGGGGGGAGGGGAAAGGGCCCCATCGTTGGGGGGGGTCAGCGGGCGGGGGGGAGGGGAAAGGGCCCCATCGTTGGGGGGGTCAGCGGGCGGGGGGTCAGCGGAAAGGGCCCCATCGTTGGGGGGGGTCAGCAGGGGGGGGGGGGGGGTGTAATGGAACTATGTATTCTACCGGACATTTATAATCATCATGCAGTGAGGCATACCAAGGGTTAATTGTAGAGTGACTTTTGGGCACAGATTGAGCCAGGAGATGGGGTGGCAAGTGAATCCTAATCCATGTTTGCAGGATGTCTGGAGATGTCACAAGTTGTTGGCTATTCACTGTGGGGACACATTCTTTTGAAAGGTGTTAATTGCATAGACTCCTAGAGATTTCATTGTCCCTTGTGTAAAGGTGTTATGTATGCTAAATACTGTTTATGTGTGGAATGAATTTATCGGAGACAGAACGTCTGTTGTGGATTGGAAGGAGATCATTGTGTTTGAGTTCTGGTAATGAAGAAATGTTTATAATTAGCTCAAAGAAGGTGATTGAAGCTTCCCCACGGTGTGATGTGTGGGTGGGGACAGTTTGATTGTTCATGTGCCTTGAATACTGTATAAAATCTCAGAGTGAACCATTAAAAATCAGTCCTGCTTGACTCTGCACAACGTAGCCTCGTCTCGTTCTTGGAAGGGCGTTCGATGGGATATACCGGCGGTACCTGCATATCGCAGCTTGCCAGGGAAAAGGACTTCTCCAACGGCTGATACCCTCTCACTACCTGGGTAGCCGTTACAGGGGGGAAGGGCCCCATCGTTGGGGGGTCAGCGGGGGGGGGGGCGAAGGGCCCCATCGTTGGGGGGTCAGTGGGAGGAAAAGTGCCTTTTATCAGTGAGGAAAAGTTCCCCAAGGGCTGGGGGTAAAAGGCATGCAAAGGGCTGCACCTGGCCAGTGAGCTGTAGTTTGGAGACAACATTTCTAGGAGGCATCCCACAAGTATAGAATATACAGTTAAATTCGTCTATAATTATTTAAAATACGGCATACCCAAAATTCTTATTTAATATATCCGGATCCTTAATATATTAAGACACAAAGAAAACTCACCCAAGCTCTGCCGCAGTATTAGAAGACGTATGACCCGAGTGCCGTTGCTCAGCCTGAACCGTTCAACACAAATCCATAAGATCAAAAAGCCGGCAACACGAAAGCTTCTTAGTTACGGAACTTGCGAGTAAGGCTTCGGCCGAAACACATTAGTATTTTATGATGTTACAATTGCTGTAAGTGCTCAAATAAAGTTCCATAACGAAGAAGCTTTCAGGCTGCCGGATTTTTGATCTTATAGATTAATATGTGTTAAGCCTTCGAGCGACAGGATCCCAGACAACGCAGGGAATTCCGAATCTCAAGAGAAGAAGCTCAGGAAATCCACAGCGAGACCCGCGGGTTCCATAAGAGGATACATGGAGAGCAACTGGACTGTCCTCATACAGTATACAATGGACAGATGTAATAAATTCATTTATAAAGACACTGAAAAAAAAAAAAAAAGCAGAAAGGTTAAAAAAAAAAAAAAAAAACACACCTTTTATAAGGATTGATCTGGAAGAAAACGCAGAGCCATGCCGGTTGGTTCTTTTCCAATTCATAAGAGCGAGTGTCTGGTAGTCTCATTGTAATAGAATGTGATCACTTCTGTATTTTAAGAAATGACATTAAAGAACAGCTGCCGCTGAGCGACTTCACTGAGGTCCAAAGTACTGCCTAATATATTGAAGAGTTCCATCTCTGCCTCTCTATGAGGACAGGCAATCTAGGCAATCAGCTGTCTGAACGACAGAGAAGACCACATAGAAAAGGAAATGGATCATCTTTTTAAATAACTATTCCAATAAAAGTCACTCCATTCCAGCAAACCCATACCAGCACATTCCCTGCTGAATTCCTCTAAGCCGGAGCGTTTCAGGCCCACAGCATTGTATATTTAGGGTTTATCTGCAACTCTCATCTCCCTTTGCAGACAATTTACATTTTCCTTGCGTGTGCGGCTTCTATTCCCGCGACACACATCACTGCTGGTAAAAGGGATTGCATTCAACAGGTCATAGAACCCTTGCTGCTGATCCAACCGAGCCAAGTCATGGCAAAGTGTACCCCAGCAAGCCAAGAAAAGCTTCAATGGTTCTCTTTTTAACCTGTTGATGCCAGTGTAATCCATATAGGTGGCATCTTCACACTGGCATGCCACATATATGTATCTATGGGGCTCATCTTTTCTGCGCTAAAAGTGTGCTCTCTACCCGCTCCCAGCACATGGTCCCAGCCAGTGGCGGCTGGTGCTCAAAATTTTTGCGGGGGCGCAAACAAACCGAAAAATTCTGGGAAAAAAAATCATCAATTGCAGCCACTGTACCAAACGCAGCCACTGTGCCCCCATCATCTGCCCGCA
>NW_024404855.1:0-20692 GCF_905171775.1 Rana temporaria
CTACAGACTGCCAAATCCTAATTATTGGATTGTGTCTCCATTGTTGGTGGATGAGCCGCCCGCTGCATTCTGCTCCTATGTAATTGCAGAACCAACTAGTCGTCGCACACAATGCGGCTCAGTCCCCAGTGTTTGGCTTACATTTGTATGCTGCACGGCTCCATCCAAGAGGAATGATGTGAGTGGGGAGCTGGAGCATCACCCGAGCAGTTCCATGTCTAAGGTGTTTTAAGCTCATTATAACATAATCGATGTAGATGAAAACCCCAGGTGTCACATGGTATTGGAGTGGGTTTTGTGTGTGTGTGTGTGTGTGTGTGTGTGTGTGTGGGGAGGGGGTGGGGAGGTGTGATGTCGCATGGGGTCGGCCAAGTCACAAGGTGGGGGGTGAAGACGTCACGTTGGGGTGGGCTACATCACATGGTGGGGGGGGGGCGGGGGTATGACGTTGCATGGTGGGGGGGTGGAGACGTTGCATGATGTCGGGGTGTAATGTCACATGGGGGAGGTGGGTGTGACGTTGCATGGTGTCGGGGTGAGTGTGATGTCACATGGTGTTTGTGTGATGTCACATGGTGTGGGGGTGGGTGTGTGACGTTGCATGGTGCTGTTTGGGTGTGTGACGTCGCATGGTGTTGGGGTGGGTATGATGTTGCATGGTGTCGGGGTGGGTGTGACGTTGCACAGTGTTTGTGTGACGTCGCATGGTGCCGGGGTGGGTGTGTGACGTCGCATGGTGTCGGGGTGGGTGTGTGACGTTGCATGGTGTCGGGGTGGGTGTGTGACGTTGCATGGTGTCGGGGTGGGTGTGTGACGTTGCATGGTGCTGGGGTGGGTGTGTGACGTTGCATGGTGCCGGGGTGGGTGTGTGACGACGCATGGTCCCGGGGTGGGTGTGTGACGTCACATAGTGTCGGGGTGGGTGTGTGACGACGCATGGTCCCGGGGTGGGTGTGTGACGTCACATAGTGTCGGGGTGGGTGTGTGACGACGCATGGTGCTGGGGTGGGTGTGTGACGTCACATAGTGTCGGGGTGGGTGTGTGACGACGCATGGTCCCGGGGTGGGTGTGTGACGTCACATAGTGTCGGGGTGGGTGTGTGACGACGCATGGTCCCGGGGTGGGTGTGTGACGTCACATAGTGTCGGGGTGGGTGTGTGACGACGCATGGTGCTGGGGTGGGTGTGTGACGTCACATAGTGTCGGGGTGGGTGTGTGACGACGCATGGTGTCGGGGTGGGTGTGTGACGACGCATGGTGCCGGGTGTGTGACGTCACATAGTGTCGGGGTGGGTGTGTGACGTTGCATGGTGGTTGGTGTGTGACGTTGCATGGTGGTGGGTGTGTGACGTTGCATGGTGGTGGGTGTGTGACGTCACATAGTGTCGGGGTGGGTGTGTGACGAAGCATGGTGCCGGGGTGGGTGGGTGACGTCACATGGTGCCGGGGTGGGTGTGTGACGTCGGGGTGGGTGTGTGACGTCCCATGGTGTAGGGGTGGGTGTCTGACGTCAGGTTGTTTATGTTCTACCAAAAGTAACTAATGAAAAAAAATATTTAGAATTATTTACTTTGAATACAAAAGATCCCGTTGTTGTTGTTGTTGTTGTTGTGAGATCTATTGTAGACAATGTATCAAATGTCACCGATGATGACAAAATATTTCTTCTTCGGGGGTGAGACTCTGCTGGCTCAACGGGCGGAGAAGTGGCACCCTGAGCGACGCTGTAGGACTTTCTCGCTGCTCAGTTGCAAAAAACGCAGTAAAAACTTTGTATGTTGTGGTTTGATGCGTTTGCACTCTTCCCGCGCGTTTTTGCATCTGTGAGCAAAGGACACATGACTCCAAAACTGCAACAAAAACGCAACCACAGGTGCCCTTTGATGCGTGTTCCATTCATTTCAATGGGAGGTGCATGTGTGTGTGTGTGTGTGTGTAACAGACCAGTGTGATGAGCTATATAGGATTTCTCCTCCTTCCTCCCACTTTCCTACACACACATACATACATACATACATACATACATATATATATATATATATATATATATATATATATATATATATTTCCTAAGCCGACAGTCTTTCCATGTGTTACATGGGCTGCCGGAGGGGGTAAACTTTGGCGGTCGAGTTGCGGTTGATATTGATGCACAGTTATGGCACTGTGAAAGTTCTGTTGCAGACAGATGCAACCCCTGGGGGCGGGGGAAAACCTGTTTGGGGCGTGGCCTGAATGAATCGCGCTGGGGCTGCTTTTATCTAGTGCGGCGGCTGGGCGATATCTTCCTATTTCTATAGCATGCTTTGTGTCTGGACGGACCTCTCTCTCGGCCCTGCACCCTCACTAAGCATTTATCGGGGTCATTAAGTATTGCTACTGCCCTCCTATGCAGCGCCCTTATCTGAGGGGGGTGGGGGTTGGCAGACACAACTTGGCACATCGTATGTAAAAATATTATTATTATTATTATTATTATTATTATTATTGTTATTATTATTATTATTATTTTAGCCTCAAAGCAATGGTGTGTAAGAGCCGGTTCACACAGGGGCGGCACGACTTCGGGGGCGACTCGGCCAGGCGACATGAAGACGACATCTAAGGCGACTTGCAAAATGACTTCTGTATAGAAGTCAATGCAGGTCACCCCCGAAGTAGTACAAGAACCCTTTTCTAAGTCGGAGCGACTTGCGTCGCTCCTATTAGAACGGTTCTATTCACTAGAATGGGACGCGACTTGTCAGGCGGCTGCGTCGCCTGACGAGTCGCCCCAGTGTGAACTGGGTCTAAATCACAAGACCGGCTGAACAGAGTTAGAAGTATTTCATTAGGTAGAAGTGTTCATATTCATTGCAGGTGTATGTTTGGTTGGAGTTCTCCCATTTAATGGATTGAATGGGTTTCCTGGCGTCACTCTGTAAGCCGGCCGCTGTTAGGGCCCTCGGGGGTTATTTATAGTAATTCTCTCTTCATGCTCATTTGCATCATAAGCTGTTGAGCTGCACGGCTGGGAATGCTGGTGAAGTCTCTGTTTCTGTGATCGGCCAGTGGCTGGCGCTCTCCAGGAATCGTTCTAGCCACGCCGAGATCGTTCCCTCCAATCACCTTCATGCTGCGCACACACATTACTGTCCCTTGGCTACGCCCACGATGTAGCACCAGCTCCCGTCTGATTGGATAATAATTGTATTGTGGAGCCTCAACTTTAACAGTTCTGGTAAATCTTCAGCTGATTGGCCGAGACACAATCCAATCTCTGTACAAAGTGTCCCCTTTATGGGTGGAGCGGGGGAAGGGTCAGGATTTCAGAGAAAGGTGCGGGGTCTCCTGTTGAGGTTTTCAGTCTTAACGCCCCCTTTACAGCTCTGCGTCAAGATGAATGACTCCCGCCGGAGTGATATCACTTCATACCGGCCAATCAAGATGGCCGAAGACAGGCCTGGGAAAAATGCTGGTGAGGGACCTTGTGGGCGTGGAGTATTTTGACTTTCTCTCTACACCGTGGAAACGATTCTAATTGGAGAGATCTCCTCCCCGGTTGGCTCGTTTCTTACGATGGGACTCTGTGTCCAAAGCAAACCACTTCCTATGGGGGGGGGGGGGACACTCCTGTGGGCTCAATCCTTGCACACCTTTTTTTACAAAATATCCTCCGATCCAAACGGCAAAGAATGGTTGACTACCAAACACGAAACCTATGTGCCTTTTCAGCTCTTTAGCGCCACCCTTTGGGCAACTTCTGCTAATGTTGCGTTTATGGTGGGCATTGCTTCTGAGCATGCGTGTTTGTACTTTTAGATTTTTGCCTGGACTTCTGTACAAGCGATCGGATAATCCGACAACACACAATTGTTGGTGGACAATTTTAAAGCACGCTATCCAACATTTGACCCCCATTGAGAACGTCCAATAGGACGAAACGCGTCTGGAGGCAGCGTCAGTGACGTCACCACGCCTAGGAGGAGGGCTCCTCAAGCCGGCCGGCTTTTTACCCACATTTACATGCTGTTTTTATACTGCCTAAGTGTAAGTACATTACTTTTTTAATAAATCTGTTATACCTACGGTATCACGCTATTGCGTCCCTTTCTGTCTTCCTGCCTGCATGTGAGCCGGATTGGGTTACGTTTGTCGTTCTGCTGTTATATTGATGGGTTGCGTTGCGTCCTAAACCGCAAACACGCATCACTTTCAACACCAAGGCTGCCATTTCGACTGGGAATCTTGAAACATCTTAGCCCAGGGGATTTAAAGGCCGTGGCTGGGCTATAGCCAACTGCACTAAAGGCTTGCCATCTGGTAAGCTGATATACATTTCTGGTGGTGGGATCTCACACATTGTATGCATGTCACCAGGTGCATTGAAAAGTTAACATCTCTACATGCAAATCAGCCTCTGATTAATACAGTGATTCTGTCTTTGCTGGAGAACCAGTTGAAAATCCACTACTATTTATACCACCTGTGGACTGTTTAACTGTTATATTTATATTTATATTTGTTTTGATATTTGGCGCGGCTTTTATATTATATTGTTTTATTTTCCTGTCATCACACGCTAGCCGCTGCCTAACTAATTGTGTCGTGGTAGCGCGGTTTTTTGTTGTATATCCAACATTTGTTGGCAGAAAATCCCACAACAATTGTCAGATGGAGCGTACAAACGGTCGGAAAGTCCAATCGTGTGTACGAGGCTTTATCACCTTCCTTCTTTCCTTCCTTCCTTCCTCCTTCCCTCCCTCCTTCCTTCCTTTCCCTTCCTTTCCCTTCCTTTCCCTTCCTTTCCCTTCCTTTCTCTTCCTTTCTCTTCCTTTCCTTTCTCTTCCCTTCCTTTCCCTTCCTTTCCCTTCCTTTCCCTTCCTTTCTCTTCCTTTCTCTTCCTTTCCTTTCTCTTCCTTTCTCTTCTTTTCTTTTCTTTTCTTTTCTTTTCTTTTCTTTTCTTTTCTTTTCTTTTCTTTTCTTTCTTTCCCCCATCATCATGGACATGATGTGGTTGTCCTGTCAGTTGTCTCGTGTAATGTTGTTGTCATTAAATTTGATTGCCCAACACTCACACTCTCCTCTGACTGTCACTGCTTGTGGGTAAACAGTTCTTTGTCTATACAGCCAGGAAGACTTTCACTGAATCTTCCCTTAAAGGCAGAGACACCCACACCAGAGCAGTAGCCTTATGCCCCGTACACACGATCGGATTCCGCTCAAGCTTGGCTTGCATACACACGGTCATACAAGTTCTCTGAACTTTCGCCGTCAAGAACGCGGTGACGTACAACACTATGATGAGCTGAGAAATGAAGTTCAATGCTTCCGAGCATGGCCGCGGCTCCGGAGGTAGGCCGAAGCCGCGGCCATAACATTAGGAAAGGCTGCGGCTTCAGCCTAGCTCCGGAGCCGTGGCAATCCGCGGATCACAGTGTGTTCCGATCCGTGATCCGAACGGGTCACCCCCTTCGGATCAACTGTGATCCGTTGCACCCCTAGAGCCGAGTGTACTGCGCACATGGCTAGGCGCAGCCACGTGTCCGTCTGTGGCATCCAGCGTGTCCGTCTGCAGCTTTGGAGGTGTCCGTCTGCGGCCTCAATCCAGGTGTCCGTCTCCGTCCAGCGTGTTCGTTTCTGGATTTGGCGCGAGCCGAGAGGAGCTTGCGCCAAATCCAGAAACGAACACCGGGCATGCTGGATGGATGCCGCAGACGGACACGCTGGACGCCGCAGATGGGCACACTGGACCCCGCGCAAGGCCGCAGACGGACGCAGGCAAAAATGTACGTTTTCTTTTTTACCTTTCTAAGCTTGGGGTGCGCGTTATACGCCAGCGCGCCGTATACCCCAATAAAAAATTATATATATATATATATATATATATATATAGCACTGCACCTGCTTTTGAACATACCCTTGGGTATTTCTAGTTCTCCCACTGGTGATTTTCCTTTAGGTTTATTAATTTGGGGCCACCTTGAGGTAGAGCTGACTAGGTACAGCCTGACCCCCCCCCCCCCATCTGACAGATGAGAGATCCAAGCCCAGCGCCCCCCATCTACCATACCTCCTGGAATGCAGAAGAGGCCCCCATTTTCCTCCTCATTCACAATCTTCTGTGATTGCACTTCTCCCCATGGTTGGAATGCACCACCCCAGCAAACGAACACTTCCTATGATTTTTTTAGCATGAAATGCTTGTCACAGAAGCTAACAATCCATTCTGTTTTGAGCCAAATGTATTTATTTATTTTTTGATTCCCGATGTTTCCTTCTCTGTCCAGAGCAATGTGTAGCCAGGTGGATCCGCACTCGGGACGGTCACATCTGGTGTTGAGTAGAGGGGCTGGGACTTGGAGGAACATATAGGGGTTGCCTTCTAATGAGATGTCACATCTGATTGGACCTTCTATAGAAGGAGAGATTATTGAACAAAATAATCTTTATCAGAATGACAGAACAAGCAATGCGCCCCTCCTCTTCTTCTTCCTTCTTCTTTTTTTTGTAATACATCATCTTCAATTTGTCCCAAGGAAACGAGGACCAAACTTATTTTAAGGCTCGAATGGCCGCTTGCTTGTCTACTGAGGATTCTTGGCAAAAAAAAATTTTTTTCTTCTTTTCTTTTTTTTTTTTTTTTTTAACACACAAATCCTTAATTAAAGGACGGGGATGATTCGACACACGTCCGTGGAAGAAGTGTAGAGTTGAATTCTGGCCCCAGAATTATTGCTATCACTGCGGCCTTGGCGATAATCTCACGTGCGGAGTCATTTATGATTACATTCCTGTACTCCATACCAATACCTAGATGTTTATCAATGCACCTTGGTAGACAAGGGGTTAAAGGTCCACTATAGTGAGGTATTGCATAGATAATAGTTGTCTTCGGAATTCCACTCGCAAAACTTTTATTTTTATATATTTTACTTCACCTTTTGCATGCAGACTACGCTGTCCAGCAAAAGTGGAAGCGCTTTGGCTTCAATTTTGTTTGCTTTCCTTTTTTTAAAGTCCCTTGAAATGACCTACAGACTACCCTACCGTGTGCACAGGATGGAGACAATGCCAAGATTGTAGAACCTAACCTGCTGTCCTGACCCTTCAACCTGCTGAACGGATTGGAAATTGGATTTATTGGCAGAATCGACCTCCTAGAAAACCAATTGGGGAATCGGATAAACAAATATATATGTGTGTGTGTGTGTGTGTGTGTATGTATATATATATATATATATATATATTTTTTTTTAATTTGTACATCCGGTTTCATAGATCCCATATGGCCAAACTTCAGACTCTCTTTACTATTATATTTACAGTGTATGAGCTTGTAGGAAATCCCATTCCAAAACCGTGCCACCGAATTGCCTATTCCCCTTTTTTGCTCCCCCTTCTCCCCCCCCCCCCTTTTTTTTTTTTTCTTCCTCCACTCCTCCTAAAAAATTTCTACAAGATGTTGGAGAGTGTATGTAGGAATTTGCTTCCATTTCTGTGGTTGGGTACTGATGTTGAGTGAGAAGACCTGGATCACAATTGGCCTTCCCGTTGATCCCAAAGGCATTCAGTAGGATTGAGGTCTGGGGTTCTTGAGTTTCTCCGCTCTTCTAGTCTTCTCCTTTTTTCGCTTTCTCTTTCGCTTTCTTCTTCTCTCCCTCCATTTTTAGAGATCAGGTCAAGGCTTTCGTACAGAACACTTTAGTTCCTCCACACCAACCTGGTCACACCATGTCTTTTTCAGACTAGGACCTCTTTTTCGGTTACAACATCCTCCACTCTATTGGGAAGACTTTTTATACAACAATTTGGAGGGTGTCTGTGGGAATTTGTGCCCATTTCTGAGGTTGGGTACTGATGTTGAGTGAGAAGACCTGGATCATAATTGGCGTTCCCGTTGATTCCCAAAGGCATTTAGTAGGATTGAGGTCTGGGGTTCTTGAGTTCCTCCGCTCTTCTAGGAAGACTGTCTCTCCTTCCTTTTTTTTTTTTTTTTTCTTTTTCCACAAGACTGTGTCTATGGGAATTTGTGCCCATTTGTGAGGTCAGGTACTGATGTTGGATGAGAAGACTGGGCTCACCATCGGCATTCCAAATGATCCCAAAGGTCATCAGTAGGGATGAGGTCAGGGCTCTGTACAGGACACTCAAGTTCCTCCACACCAAGCTGGTCACACCATGTCTTTGGAGCTGCCCCCTCCCCCCTCTCCTGAAAAGACACAAGTTTTGGAGGGTGTCTGTGGGAACCCCCCCCCCCCCTTTTTTTTTTTTTTTCTCTACACATGGGGGGGCACACAATCATGTCTCTATGGAGCTGGCTTTGTACGGGTGGGGGGTAATGGGTCCACAAAAGTCTGCAATTTCCCTCTTTTACCCCCCAGCTAACGGCCGAGAGGGTTAAAACCGCTGCAAAGCGCCTCTGCAGAGACGCTTTGCCGGCGGTATAGCCGTGGTGTCCATTGATTTCAATGGGCAGGAGCGGTGGAGGAGCATTGTACACACCGCTCCTTCACCGCTCCAAAGATGCACTGCCAGCAGGATTTTTTTTTTTTTTACCGTCCTGCTTGCGCGCACCACTCTAGTGCACTGGAGAGACGGCAGCGGCTATTTTTCAGGTCGCTTTGCAGGCGCAATTTTTATCATTTATAGCGCCTGCAAAGCGACCCAGTGTGAAAGACGTCTTATGGTTAGCATTGTTTCGGAGCGTGTGTGTTTGTACTTTGGATTTTAGTCCGACAGATTTGTCTGATGGAGCGTACAGATGGTCGGATTATCCGACACAACGCGTCCATCAGACAAGCTCCTCTATCTATCCCCACACCACCCCCCTCCCCCCCCCCCTTTTTTTTTTTTTTTTCCTTCCTGGTCATCTTCTTCTGGCTTTAAATTCTTTTGGCCATATTTGATTTGTGAGCGCTTCCTCCTCCCTCCTACTTCTTCTTTCTTCTTCCTTTTTTTTTTTTTTTTACATTTTATTTATTAATTTTTCTTCTGGGTTCGGTGTGTTTTGGTGATCTCCCTAGGCCAGCTTGGACTAATGGACTTCTGTGCAACTTCTGAAGAGTGCTGGGATTGGCCATGCATGCGTGGCTCAATTAAGTTTTTTGGGAACTTTATTAGCAGGCAGGTTAAACGCTTATTATTATTATTTTTATTTTTTATTTTTTTTATATTGCAGAAGAAACCTGCAGCGTCTGTTCTGTAATAAAAACTTTTAATAATGTGAAATTTTCACTTTAGGATCTGCCTGAGATAGAATGTGCTTACAGTGCACATCCATGGACTTCATTTTATACCTTCTCTCCACTTCTTCTTCTCTTTTTTTATTTTTTATATATTTTTTTTTTTTGTGTCGGCAGTAATTGCAGCATTGCGGCGTGCCACGCTAGTCTTACTACCCTTCCAATTACTGTCCAGCTGTCTGCAGATTCCTGGGTGAGAGTGTGTAGGAAGACTGCTAGTTATGAGGACTTCATTACCCCCCCCCTTGTTACCGGTGTCACCTTCGTTGTACCAGTTGGCCGAGCGCAAGCAATTATAACGCAATAAGAGGTCACTGTAGGCTGGAACACATTTTTGTTTTTATTCGGCGGAGCAATGGCCTAACGCCAGGACTTGAATAGAGTCTGTACTGACCTTGGTGGAACCGTAATATCGCTCTGCACAACCCCCAAACTCAGAATGAACGCGCCGAATGCAGTGTGACCTGGGAGCGCTCCTCAGATTGCTGCATCTTCTTGCAGGGGACTTTTTAGGTCCTGATGACAAATCTAACTTAGTACGAATTCGACTTTGTAGTCTTCAATGTGTGTTTTTTTTTTTTTTACTTTTTCTGCTTTTGCAAACAAAGTAAAAAAGTAACAACATAGGGCCAGATCCACAAAGGAGTTACACTGGCGTATATATTGATACGCCGCGTAACTTCTAATTTGCTCCGGCGTATCTTTGTTTTGTATCCACAAAACAAGATACGCCTGAAGCTGTTTTAGATCCGACTGGCGTACGTCTTAGTACGCCGTCGGATCTAAGGTGCATATTTACGCTGGCCGCTAGGTGGCGTTTCCGTCGATTTCCGTGTCGAGTATGCAAATTAGCTAGATACGGCGATCCACGAACGTACGTCCGGCCGGCGCATTTTTTTACGTCGTTTCCGTAAGGCTTTTTTCGGCGTACCTTTGCTATATGAGGTGTACTCCATGTTAAGTATGGCCGTCGTTCCCGCGTCGAATTTTGATTTTTTTTTACGTCGTTTGCGTAAGTCGTTCGCGAATAGGGATTTGCGTAGAATGACGTTCACGTCGTAAGCATTGGCTTGTTGCGGGTTAATTTCGAGCATGCGCACTGGGATACCCCCACGGACGGCGCATGCGTTGTTCAAAAAAACCGTCATTTGCATTCATAGTTGTATTGCTGATAAGTTGCATTTGAATTAATGGGAAGTTAAATGCAATTTATATAAAAATTTATTTTAAAATGAAGACAATGGCGCAGCATCCAGCGGTATGGCGGTTGTGTGATGCTTTGTGAATATGACTTTAGAGGTTTGCTGACCGCTGTCCTGCAATGGTGTCCGTGGCTCTGGGTGGAAGATCGCAGAAACTGGTTTAGTCGCTCTGCAGGGTGTGGTGATAGTGAAGGGCGATTCGTCTGATTAGGAAATCAAGTTTCTCCTTCTGAGTGTTTCCAGCTAATCTGGCTCGGCTCGATCTTACATGTCACTGCACTTCAATGTGAAATAATGGCAGTGAAGTCATCAGGCGTGTTACTATGTAAATAAAGATTAAGAACAAAGAGCGCTTAGAAATCCATCTCTGTGGAAGGCCACTGTGGGACCTGTCCTGTGGGGTGGGACCCTTTCTCTGTGGAGTGTCTCTGGGGGGTGGGACCCTTTCTCTGTGGAGTGTCTCTGGGGGGACCCTTTGTCTGTGGGGGGACCCTTCCTCTGTGGAGTGTCTGTGGGGGGACCCTTCCTCTGTGGAGTGTCTGTGGGGGGACCCTTCCTCTGTGGAGTGTCTGTGGGGGGACCCGTCCTCTGTGGAGTGTCTGTGGGGGGACCCGTCCTCTGTGGAGTGTCTGTGGGGGGACCCTTCCTCTGTGGAGTGTCTGTGGGGGGGGACCCGTCCTCTGTGGAGTGTCTGTGGGGGGGGGACCCGTCCTCTGTGGAGTGTCTGTGGGGGGGGGGGACCCGTCCTCTGTGGAGTGTCTGTGGGGGGGGGGGGGGACCCGTCCTCTGTGGAGTGTCTGTGGGGGGGGGGACCCGTCCTCTGGGGGGGGGGGACCCGTCCTCTGTGGAGTGTCTCTGGGGGGGGGGGACCCGTCCTCTGTGGAGTGTCTCTGGGGGGGGGGGACCCGTCCTCTGTGGAGTGTCATTGGGGGGGGGGGGTAGGCTGTAGAGATGCGGGTGGGGGGGGTGTATGGCTGTAGAGATGTTGGTGGGGGGATGGGGGTAGACTGTAGAGATGCGGGTGGGGTGTATGGCTGTAGAGATGTCGGTGGAGAGGGGGGCAGGCTGTAGAGATGTCGGTGGAGTGGGGGATAGGGGGGTAGGCTGTAGAGATGCCGGTGGTGGTGGGGGGGGGGGGGTATGGCTGTAGATATGACAGTGGGTGGGGGGGGGTATGGCTGTAGAGCTGTCGTTGGATTGGGGGGGGGGGGGGCAGCTGTAGATTGTGCCGTTTCCTGGTAATGATTCACAATCTGCTCATACATTTCCTGCTCGCCGCCCTCCTCCTATACTCAGCCTGTGTATTTATGTAGAGGAGGATTTAGCGGGTCGGTACAGATGTGACTCCGGTGTTCGCTGCGTATGCGCGAGGTGCGCGTCATTACCATTCACACATATAATTATGGTAGGTGGGTGGGGGGTGGAGGTGATAACAATCTCCCACGTCCTCCTCTGGCTGCTATTATGTGGGCAGATGTGATCCTAGCGTTGTGTCTTTTTATCAGTCTGAATTGTAGTAATAAACGTAACCTGCCGCGGCGCAGGAGGGGAGGGGGTGGTAGATGCTGTTCTTCAATATTACAGCATAACTTTGACCCTCTGGAAGTGACCTGAGCGAGGCTGTCTGTCATCCTGGTTGCCCCCATTCCGGTTACCAGGGCAGCGCCGAGAATTTAGGCCGAGTGAGAGTTGGTATTACATCATCGCGTGTCTTATGAGGCAGCGAGATTTATTTTTCTATCTGTGGTGAGGCTGTAAAACGTGTAACTTGCAGTGCCGGTATTCCTGGTTTTCATCATCAGCAAGATACGTATCTGCTTGGAGTTTGTATGAACTCCTCGTGTGCTGTGATTGGCTCAGTGTGTCCTCTGAAGCTCCGCAGAACAAATGTTAATTCTCTGTAAATGACAAAAAGTATATCCCCCCCCCCCCCCCCCTAAAAGTCTTCTGCAGCAAATAGGAACCGTGCTCAGGGCAGGGGGGCAATCTGCATCTTCTGTGGTGGAGAAATATACGTTTGTATTGGGAGGAATGATCTCGCCAAGGCATGGACTGGCCATCGGGACTACCGGGAGTTTCCCGGTGGGCCGATGGCTCAGTGGGCCGGTCAGGTGTAGTCCTGGAGCCGCTCCTCTGACAGGGAGTGATCGCAATTTCACTCCTGTCCGGAGGAGCAGCTTCAGTCACTTGCTGGAGAGGGGATTAGGCTTTCTGCTCCACTCTGATGTAAGGGGGTGCTGATGGGACACTGTGATGGAAGGGGGTGCTGATGGGGACACTGTGATGTAAGGGGGTGCTGATGGGGACACTCTGATGGAAGGGGGTGCTGATGGGGACACTCTGATGGAAGGGGGTGCTGATGGGGACACTCTGATGGAAGGGGGTGCTGATGGGGGACACTCTGATGGAAGGGGGTGCTGATGGGGACACTGTGATGGAAGGGGGTGCTGATGGGGACACTCTGATGGAAGGGGGTGCTGATGGGGACACTCTGATGGAAGGGGGTGCTGATGGGGACACTCTGATGGAAGGGGGTGCTGATGGGGACACTCTGATGGAAGGGGGTGCTGATGGGGACACTCTGATGGAAGGGGGTGCTGATGGGGACACTCTGAGGGAAGGGGGGGCTGATGGGGACACTCTGATGGAAGGGGGTGCTGATGGGGACACTCTGATGGAAGGGGGTGCTGATGGGGACACTCTGATGGAAGGGGGTGCTGATGGGGACACTCTGATGGAAGGGGGTGCTGATGGGGACACTCTGATGGAAGGGGGTGCTGATGGGGGACACTCAAAATTTAAGTGGGCCGGTCTGTATGATGTCCAGGGCCAAATTTTTGTCCCAGTCCAGCCCTGATCTCGCCCTTCGTTCGTAAGACCTCTTCCGGAAGTTTCCGGGGGGGGGGGGGGTTTGAGGATCTGTGTGGATGGTGTCCCTGTGGAAGGCTGGGGACTCTGTAGGGACACTGTAGGAGACTAGAGGGTGCCACTGGGGGGGGGGGGGGTTGCACCGTGGAGGAATATAAGCATTGTAGGGGGAGGATCTGCCAGAGGGTTTGGGAAACTGTGGGAGGTTGAGGGGCCCAGTGGGGGCTGGAGGGCACTGTGGTCCCATAAGGAAAGTTGGGAGTCACTGTGGTTGTTTAGAAGATCTGCAGCTGGCGGGGGGCATGATATGAGGTGGGGCTGGGACCTGGCAACAGGCCAGGGCCCAGTGGTTGGGGACCAATGCTCTAGACCAGTGGTCATCAACCATGTCCTCAGGGCCCACTAACAGGCCAGGTTTTATGCATTACCTTGGGTAGATGCAGACTGGAATACTTGCAAACCTGGCCTGTTGGTGGGCCCTGAGGACAGGGTTGATTATCATTGCTCTAGACAACTCGGTAGATGGCTCCTATAATGCATATGATCACACCTAATGGGAGGTTTTTGGGATGGCCCACTCCAAAAAAAATTGATATAGAATACAGCCATTATAACAGTCTCGGGGAGACTTTCCACAAGGTGTTGGAGGGTGTCTGTGGGAATCTTTCCCATTTGTAAGTTCAGGTACTGATTTTCTTGGATGGGAAGACCTGACTGTCACCGTCGGGGTGTTTTTAATCTATCCCAAAGGTGTTCAGTAGGGATGAGGTCAGGGCTCTGTGCAGGACACTGGAGTTCCTCCACACTGGTCACACCATATCTTTATGGAGGTGGCTCTGTACACAGGAGGGAAGCGCAGTCATGGGGGAACAGAAAAGGGTCTTCACCGAACCGTTACCTCAAGGTTTTAACAGCACAATTGTCTACAATGTCTTTCATGGAGAATTACCAGGACCCCTCGTGTACTGATGTTGGATGGCCTTCTCTTCAGAAGACCTGGCTTGTGTGTTCTAACTCATTCCAAAGGTGATCATTAGGGATGAGTTCAGGGCTCTGTGCAGGACCCTGGAGTTCCTCCACTTCAAACAGGTCACAACGTGTCTTTATGGAGCTGGCTTTGTATACAGGGGGGGGCATAGTCATGGCTTTATGGGGCTGGCTTTGTATACAGGGGGGCACAGTCATGGCTTTATGGGGGTGGCTTTGTACACAGGGGCATAGTCATGGCTTTATGGGGCTGGCTTTGTATACAGGGGGGGCACAGTCATGGCTTTATACACGGGGGGGGGGGGGCGGCACAGTCATGTCTTCACGGAGCTGGCTTTGTACACAAGGGGGGCACAGTCATGTCTTCATGGAGCTGGCTTTGTACACAAGGGGGGCACAGTCATGTCTTCACAGAGCTGGCTTTGTACACAAGGGGGGGCACAGTCATGGATGTATGGGGCTGGCATTGTACACGGGGGGGGGGGGGCCACAGTCATGTCTTCATGGAGCTGGCTTTGTACACACGGGGGGGGGGGGCACAGTCATGGATAATGGAGCTGGCTTTGTACACAGGGGGGCCACAGTCATGTCTTCATGGAGTTGGCTTTGTACACAGGGGGGGCACAGTCATTGGGGGTGGGTGTGTTTGGCCATGTAGTGTACTATGGTGCCTCTGGAATCGTTAATTGATGGCTTAATCCATCCTACAATCCCTGCAGTCCATCATTTTGGTATTGCTGTGCTCTGTCTCTGGAAGGCGTTGTCTAGTAAACATTCTGTATAGTAAGAAGACCTCTGGGGAAAACAATGTATGTAATGCAGAAAGACGTGAGAGGAATGTGTAGCGATCCATCAATCGGTCAGTATGGCAGTTTGTGAAAAAAAGTTGTCTCTTTTGCAAAACTACTTTTCAAATGTATACAATGTGACTGAAGTCCTTGTGCTGATTGTCGCCTCCTCTGGGTGTGGCTTCTTCTTTTTGTTATCTGCTTAGCAAAACTACATAGAAATTGGATAAAATCGCATCTTGCAAAGACACGCCTCCTGGCCTGTAGGTGTATAGTCAGGTTAAAAAGATTATTTATTATTATTTTATATTGATTTGTGTGTGTGTGTGTGATTATAATGTATTACGCTATATTTCCAAAAGTATTGGGACGCCTGCCTTCACACACATGAGTTTTAATGGCATCCCAGTCCTAGTCTGTAGGGCTCAATATTGAGTTGGCTCCGCCCTTTGCAGCTATAACAGCTTCAACTCTTCTGGGGACTCTCTCTCTCTCTCTCTCTCTCTCTCTCTCTCTCTCTCTCTCTCTCTCTCTCTCTCTCTCTCTCTCTCTCTCTCTCTCTCTCTCTCTCTCTCTCTCAAAATGTGGGGTACCTTTGTATTCAGCCTCCCTTTTTACTCTGATACCCCCAACTAAAATCTAGTGGAACCAATTGCCGTCACCTAATTTAGGAAATGGAGTCCACCTGTGTGTAATTTTAATCTTGGTATAAATACAGCTGTTTTGTGAAGCCCTCAGAGGTTTGTTAGGGAACCTTGGTGAGCAAACAGCATCACAAAGGCCAAGGAACACACCAGACAGGTCAGGGATAAAGTTGTGAAGAAGTATAAAGCAGTGTTATAATCCATCAATCATCCGATGTTCAATCCATCATCGAAAACAGAAAAGAGTATGGCACAACTGCAAACCTACCAAGACATGGCCATCCACCTAAACTGACCGGGCCGGACAAGGAGAGCATTCATCGGAGAAGCAGCCAGATGAGACCAAAATTGAACTTTTTGGCCTAAAAGCAAAACGCTATGTGTGGAGGAAAACTAACACTGCACATCACCCTGAACACACCATCCCCACTGTGAAACATGGTGGTGGCAGCATCATGTGGCGGGGATGCTTTTCTTTAGCAGGGACAGGGAAGCTGGTCAGAGTTGATGGGAAGATGGATGGAGCCAAATACAGGGCATTCTTGAAAGAAAACCTGTTGGAGTCTGAAAAAGACTTGAGACTTGGGAGGAGGTTCACCCTCCAGCAGGACAACGACCCTAAACATGCAGCCAGAGCTACAATGGAATGGCCCAGATCAAAGCCTATTCATGTGTTAGAATGACCCAGTCACAGTCCAGACCTAAATCCTATTGAGAATCTGTGGCAAGACTTGAAAATTGCTGATCACAGATGATCTCCATCCAATCTGACAGAACCTGAGATATTTTACAAAGAAGAATGGGCAGAAATGTCCCTCTCTAGATGTGCAAAGCTGGTAGAGACACCCCCAAAAAGACTTGTAGAGAAAGGGGGTTCTACAAAGTATTGACTCCGGGGGGCGCCATACAAATGTACACCCCACACTTTTCACATATTTATTTGTAAAAAATGTTAAACCATTCATAATTTTCCTTCCACTTCACAATTATGTGGCACTTTGTGTTGGTCCCTCCCATAAAATCCCAAATATATATATATATATATATATATATATATATATATATATATATATATTATACATTGTGTGTGTATATCGGATCCTCCCGGAACCAACATTTTACTGATCTCGGGAGGATACGCTCACCGTCTTTCATTTTTTCTTACACTTGTTACAATGTGTAATTGTGAGGATCTCATTTTTATGAATGAATTTACATTGAATGTTTATGGTATGATCTCACTGACAGCTCCTCCCCCTACCTGTCAAACACCCTCTGAAAAGCGATCCACCATAGAATGCTGTTCAGCCTCTATGGTCAAGGGAAGAGAAGCATTCTGCATGAAGCTCAAACAAAGCAGAGCAGAGGGGGAGGGGAGGAGTGGTTTAGCTGGTGATGTGGAAACGCCAACATTCTGCTGCTCAGGTGCCAAAACATAGAGATTAGAGGTGTGCCAGCTGAACAGGTGAGGCCGCCTGCCACGGCTATAAACTGCCGAAATACAAAACCATCCTGCACACCCTGCAAGGCTCATAGTTTATCCAAAATACTGTGGGCCAATATTGCCCCTCGGAGCATTTAAATCCAGCATCGGATATCTGCTTGTTAATGTAGAGCTTTGGCCTTCCAATAAAGCATTGGAGCGCTTGGTTTAGTCCCCAGCAAACTTCCACAAATACCTGTTGATCCTGTCAAATAATGCATCTTCCTCTGACGGGTGAACGCAATGCTGCACTGCTTCTGAATTCCCAGCAGAGTTGTCACTTATGTAGGCGGAGCCTGCCTGCACTACAGAGGGAGAGAGAAATGTAAGGGACGAGGCTGTTGTCACTCTCATCTAGGCAGTGTCTGCACTACAGAGGGGATGGGGAAATGTGGGGGACGAGGTTGTTGTCACTCATCTAGGCAGGGCCTGCACTACAGAGGGATGGGGAAATTTAGGGGACGAGGCTGTTGTCAGACTCATCTAGGCAGTGTCTGCACTACAGAGGGAGAGAGAAATGTGGGGGACGAGGCTGTTGTCACTCATCTAGGCAGTGCCTGCACTACAGAGGGAGAAATGTAGGGGACGAGGCTGTTGTCACACTCATCTAGGCAGTGTCTGCACTACAGAGGGAGAGAGAAATGTGGGGGACGAGGCTGTTGTCACTCATCTAGGCAGTGCCTGCACTACAGAGGGAGAAATGTAGGGGACGAGGCTGTTGTCACACTCATCTAGGCAGTGTCTGCACTACAGATATACGTCGGCAGAATGGCACGGCTGGGCACAAGCACATACCTGTACGTCCTCTTTAAGTGCCCAGCCGTGGGTCGCGAGCGCCCGCGGCCTGGTCCGAAGCTCCGTGACCGCGGACCCGATCGCCGCTGGAGTCCCGCGATCGGTCCCCGGAGCTGAAGAACGGGGAGAGCTGTGTGTAAACACACCTTCCCCATTCTTCACTGTGGCACTGTCCTTGATCGTGTTATGGTTCAAAGGGGGGAGGGAGGAGCAGAGAGGAAAAGTAGGGGGGGAAGTAGAAACACGAGGATAGCACTCACATAGGCCACATCTGTAATTATATTAGGGAAGAAACAATATCAGGCAGGTGGACATTGATGGTCAGACTTTCAGGCCAAGGAAGTATGTTAGTTTAAAAAATATAGTTTAATAGTATATAGATTAATTGAACAAGATATACAAAGAATAAAAATAATAATACAAGAAAATAATGTTGATTTACAGCAATTGACCACTGTACATTCCTCAGAAGTCGCCAACTCACGTTTCGCCGTGGGGCTTCTTCAGGACGAAGACGAGGAATACAAGTTTAGCAGAGAGATAGACTTATATGACTAATGGTCCTTTAGCGGATGCATCCATGGGGCATATAAGGCACAGGTGGAGACAATCAAGTCAAAAAAATAAGCTTCAGTAAAGGTTTTCACATGTCGAGAATCTTGGGTTGACCAACAAGGGGTCAAAAAAGATCCAGGGATTGGAAATTATGCACCACAGGGAAAATTGTAGCTCTAGGTAGACTATTTTTATAAGGTCCTGGGCAAACTGGGACAGCAGATGTCAGCAAAACAGCAGTGTAAAGGAGCTTTCACAAGGGGGCCCTTACTTAACAGCGTTTGCAGAGGGCATTGATAAAAGCCATACAGCTGATTGCAGCAACGCCTCTGTGTCCCAGGGTGTACACACGGTAACACCTTCCCTGGATCTTTTTTGACCCCTTGTTGGTCAACCCAAGATTCTCGACATGTGAAAACCTTTACTGAAGCTTATTTTTTTTTTTTTTGTTTTTTACCAAAAATATGTAGAAGAATACGTATCGGCCTAAACTGAGGAATGAATATATATATATATATATATATATATATATATATATATATATATATATATATATATATATATATATATATATATATATATATACACACACATTTTTGGGGGATATTTATTATAGTAAAAAATATATTGAATTTTTTTCAAAATTGTCGCTCTACTTTTGTTTATAGCGCAAAAAATAAAAACCGCAGAGGTGATCAAATAGCACCAAAAGAAAGCTATATTTGTAGGAAAAAAAGCATGCCAATTTTGTTTGGGCGCCACGTCGCACGACCTCGCAATTGTCAGTTAAAGCGACAGAGTGCCGAATCGCAAAAACTGGCCAGGTCCTTTTACCTGCCTAAAGGTCCGGGTCTTAAGTGGTTAAAGTCTTTTTGTGTGTTTTTTTTTTTTTTTTTTTTTTTTTAAAGGTGTAATCCTGAGATGCAGCTCTGTGTCCATTCACACATGGAGCCACGCTCGGCGACGCTCCCTCTGTCTCCTGATTGGCTCACTGGCTGTGATTGACAGCAGCGGGAGCCAATGGAGATTTTCGGACTGGTCCTGTTGCTGTAGATTGGGACATGCTGGACTTCTTCATGGAGACTTGTACAGCAACTGGTGCTCATTTAAACTGCATTTGAAAATCCGAGGCGAACATTAAAGTCTCCTGGAAGACGCCCCCTCTTGGACCTCTGGCTTCCTTCAGATTCTCCACTCTGAAGCTTCTATTAGTAAATCTGGGAATGCGCAGTCTAGGGGCGGTTGGGCTGATAATGTAGTAATGAGACCGGCGGTGGATCTGGAGGAACGGTCTGATTCTTCTTCTGCAGGGAAGACATGTCGCGGTGTGTGGGAGGGAGAGATCTGCATTGATCGGAGGATGGGAATGGCAGAACTTGTTGCGTTTTTTTAATAAGCTTGGTCTGCTGAATCTCATCTTCTCTCAGATTCTCCACAAGAAAAGGCTGATTTATTTTCTTTCTTCTTTCCACTACGGCAATCACTAGAACACTCGACCTCCAGTCGGGAGCCTTGCTGTTGTCATGGCCAGTCTTGGAAGAGATTGGAGGCTCTACAGGAAAACGAACAAGGACAATTCATGGGGGTGTGAAGGGGCCCCTAAGGCTCCATTCACACCTAGGCAGACAAATTTGCGGCGTTTTGTCGCCACAAATCGCGGTACAAATAGCGGCGTTTTGTACCACGATTGTCGCCGGTATTGTCTGCCTAGATGTGCCCCAGATTGACCCCCTCTATGGAGATGCTTCCCATCTCCTAGCCGAACGCCGAAAGCCGCCTGAAAAAAAGGTCCGGGACCATTTTTCAGGCGGCAGGCGTCCGGCGTGGAGATGTGAACCATCTCCATAGAGGGACATGTGTTTTCATCCCTCTGGCGGCAGCGGCGTAGCACTACAGGCGTAAAAACGCCTAGGTGTGAATGGGGGCTTATGCATGGCTCCTGTATGAAATTCCCTTCACTGTGCGGGTGACGAGATCTTTTCCAGCCAAATGCTCAGGAAGTTGGTTGTGACGAAGAATCTCTCCCACTAGAACACCTTCATATTACAGTTTGTTGCTCTGAGGCAGTCTGTTCTCTATTGCTTTGCAGAGTGCTGTCAGTCAAACACAGGAGATGTGCCTACAGAGGGGGGGTTGGGGGGGGTA
>NW_024404856.1:0-20394 GCF_905171775.1 Rana temporaria
CAAAAAAAGTTTCTATATTAAAGATGGCTCTGGCAGGGCCTTCAACGCAGGGCAAACGGGACAGCTGCCCCGGGCCCAGTCGTTGTTGTGGGGCCCAAAGCAGTTGCTCCTTTGAACCCGCACTGCCCGTAAATAGTTCATAAGTGGATTTGGGAGGACCCAAGAAAAATGTTTTGTTGGGGGGGGGGGGGGGCTGTCTGTGCTGTGCAGGGCCGTCTTTAATGCAAGGGCAAAAGGGTTAGCTGCCCCGGGCCCAGTCATTGTTGTGGGGCCCAAGCAGCTGCCCCCTTGAGCCCGCAAATAGTTGATAAGTGGATTCAAGAGGACCCAAGAAAAAATGTTTTGCCCAGGGTCCAATCAATATTAAAAAAAAAAAGACGGGCCCTGACGCCGGGAGCCCTGTGTGAATGAGCCAATTAGGGTGTGCCCAGGCACACTCGGCACACCCCCTGCGCACGTCTATGCAGAAGGCTCACATGGGACTAAAATGCCTAAGACTAAATCTGAATTTGCTGCCAAAATTAACACTGCAGATTACAAATGCTGGAAAGAAGGCGGCTCCTCCTTCCTCTCCCACACTGAGACGAGTTCTCAGTCTCAGCTCCAGCTTTCTTCTGCCCCCTGCAGGAGGGAGGAGGGAGCTGAACCCCGCCTCCTGCAGAAGCCAGCCATTGCTCCTAACAGGAGTGACACTGCAGTTGCTCCTGTCAAAAAGAAGCAGCACAGCAAGCGCCCAAATCTCAAGTGTACCCCTCCCGCCCTCATCATGGCACTGCCCAGGTGTGCCATTTTATTAAGACAGCCCTGGTCTCTGTCCCCTCCCCTAGCACCGTCCTTTGGTTCCACCCACCTCCGAGGACCACCCCTTTTAGAGAATACAGGACCAAGTATCAATTTGTGAAGTTTAGTAATGTGTATAAATAACAAGAGGAGCTGTAATATAGGATTCCCTGCAGCCAGCAACAATAGACCTCCCCCAGCAAATAGACCCCCTCAGCAAACAATAGATCCTCACCAGCAACTATAAACCCCTCAGCAACAAATATGCCCCCTCCCCCCGCAATAAATGATAAACCCACCTCAGCAACAAAAGACCTACCAGCATCAATACACCCCTGCAGTCAGCAACAGTAGGCTACCTTCTTGTACAGTAGATCCCCATTAGACAACATGAGAGCCCCCCACCCAAGCATCAATGGATTCCCGCCCAGCAACAACAGACCGCACCACCCAGCAACAACAGACCGCACCACCCAACAACAACAGACCACCCCCCCCCCCCCAGCAACAAATGATATATCCACCTTAGTAATAATAGTCCTACCAGCATCAATACACCCCAGCAGTCAGCAACAATAGAATCCCTCCTTGTACTCTTGTAAATCTCCATTAGACAACATGAGAGCCCCCCCAGCAACACAGGATTCCCCCACCAGCAACAATAGACCCCCCCTCCTACAATAATAAACCCCCCTCAGCGACAATAGATCCCCAGCAGCCAGAATCAATAGACCCTTCAGCACCCCTTGCCATTACATACGGTGTCCACCACCCCCCCCCCCCCCAAGAGAAAGCCCTGATTTCGGTCATCTGAGGGGTGGGCATTTTAAGTGGGCAGGAGTGATCAGTGGCTAGGAGGGCACGAGGCAGACTGAGGGGAGGGGTTAATCATACGCCAGAGATGGGACTGAAATGTTGGCTCGTAGTTGCCGGGTCAACCCGGATTTTCCAAATTTTCTTAGACGCCGAACCCAAAGTCAACAAGGTTGAAGCTTCCAGATTGAAGTCCTCTTTTCCGGTCAGTTATTTGAAAAACTACTGAAACCAGGAGGACCACCACGACAGCCAGTAGACCAGCATGTTCCGAGGCCTCGCTGGCAGAAACCAGGAGGAGCACCAAGACAGCCAGGAGACCAACATGTTCCGAGGCCTCGCTGGCAGAAACCAGGAGGACCACCAAGACAGCCAGGAGACCAGCATGTTCCGAGGCCTCGCTGGCAGGAAACCAGGAGGACCACCAAGACAGCCAGGAGACCAGCATGTTCCGAGGCCTCGCTGGCAGAAACCAGGAGGACCACCAAGACAGCCAGGAGACCAGCATGTTCCGAGGCCTCGCTGGCAGAAACCAGGAGGACCACCAAGACAGCCAGGAGACCAGCATGTTCCGAGGCCTCGCTGGCAGAAACCAGGAGGACCACCAAGACAGCCAGGAGACCAGCATGTTCCGAGGCCTCGCTGGCAGAAACCAGGAGGACCACCAAGACAGCCAGGAGACCAGCATGTTCCGAGGCCTCGCTGGCAGAAACCAGGAGGACCACCAAGACAGCCAGGAGACCAGCATGTTCCGAGGCCTCGCTGGCAGAAACCAGGAGGACCACCAAGACAGCCAGGAGACCAGCATGTTCCGAGGCTTCGCTGGCAGAAACCAGGAGGACCACCAAGACAGCCAGAAGACCAGCATGTTCCGAGGCCTCGCTGGCAGAAACCAGGAGGACCACCAAGACAGCCAGGAGACCAGCATGTTCCGAGGCTCGCTGGCAGAAACCAGGAGGACCACCAAGACAGCCAGGAGACCAGCATGTTCCGAGGCCTCGCTGGCAGAAACCAGGAGGACCACCAAGACAGCCAGGAGACCAGCATGTTCCGAGGCCTCGCTGGCAGAAACCAGGAGGACCACCAAGACAGCCAGGAGACCAGCATGTTCCGAGGCCTCGCTGGCAGAAACCAGGAGGACCACCAAGACAGCCAGGAGACCAGCATGTTCCGAGGCCTCGCTGGCAGAAACCAGGAGGACCACCAAGACAGCCAGGAGACCAGCATGTTCCGAGGCCTCGCTGGCCGAAACCAGGAGGACCACCAAGACAGCCAGGAGACCAGCATGTTCCGAGGCCTCGCTGGCAGAAACCAGGAGGACCACCAAGACAGCCAGGAGACCAGCATGTTCCGAGGCCTCGCTGGCAGAAACCAGGAGGACCACCAAGACAGCCAGGAGACCAGCATGTTCCGAGGCCTCGCTGGCAGAAACCAGAGGACCACCAAGACAGCCAGGAGACCAGCATGTTCCGAGGCCTCGCTGGCAGGAACCAGGAGGACCAAGACAGCCAGGAGACCAGCATGTTCCGAGGCCTCGCTGGCAGGAAACCAGAGGACCAAGACAGCCAGGAGACCAGCATGTTCGAGGCCTCGCTGGCAGGAAACCAGGAGGACCACCAAGACAGCCAGGAGACCAGCATGTTCCGAGGCATTTGCTGGCAGAAACCAGGAGGACCACCAAGACAGCCGGGAGACCAGCATGTTCTGAGGCTTTGCTGGCAGGAAACCAGGACCACCACCAAGACAGCCAGGAGACCAGCATGTTCCGAGGCTTCGCTGACAGAAACCAGGAGGACCACCAAGACAGCCAGGAGACCAGCATGTTCCGAGGCCTCGCTGGCAGAAACCAGAGGACCACCAAGACAGCCAGGAGACCAGCATGTTCCGAGGCCTCGCTGGCAGAAACCAGGAGGACCACCAAGACAGCCAGGAGACCAGCATGTTCCGAGGCTTCGCTGGCAGAAACCAGGAGGACCACCAAGACAGCCAGGAGACCAGCATGTTCCGAGGCTTCGCTGGCATCCTCCCTATGACTCTCATGGCAGGATTCCTTTAAGAACTACAAAGTAACCCCCCCCCCCGGAGCCCTCGGACGTTTTACGACGCCACATTTCTGGGCGGACACACGTGGACGGCGCGCATCGTCCGGGGTTTACGAGATGCTTGGAAAGCAGATTCTGGGTCGCCGTTCCTAAACTGCATCTCTATAAATAATTTATAAACCACAAATATTTCCGATCCGGTGTCTGAGCGGGGCCGCGGCCCAGGAGATTTCACGCCGAGGAGCCGGCGACGCAGGAAGCCGCGCTCTGCCAAGACCGTAACACCTTCAACGCCAGACCGGCCGCCGGAGCTTGGGAAGGCGAGGAAGCCGAGGCCGGGTTCAGGGGGACGAAACCTGGCCGGGGGTGACACCGAAAACCGAGACGAGGAGTCCTGGAAAGGACGAGACCGCCCCCCGCTGGACCAAGGAGGACCGGGACCCCATTCAGCTTCCGGAGACCCCCATCAGCTTTCCGGGACCACCCTTCAGCTTCTGGAGACCCCCTTCAGCTTACGGGACCCCCCTTCAGCTTACGGGACCCCCCTTCAGCTTACGGGACCCCCCTTCAGCTTACGGGACCCCCCTTCAGCTTACGGGACCCCCCTTCAGCTTACGGGACCCCCCTTCAGCTTACGGGACCCCCCTTCAGCTTCCGGGACCACCCTTAAGCTTACGGGACCACCAACGAGACATCAACGATTCAAACCAATCATTTCCACTGAGATCTGGAAAACATGACCTGCTCCTGGTCCCCGAGGACATTTTTAGGAAACATCGATGGAAGGGACCGTTCCTGCGATAAAATTACTGAACCGCCTTTAGGCGCCAACGACCATTATTAGCAGAGATAGCGGAATTGCGCGCCGTAGGAAAAAATTGCGCCCGAGTCAGTTCTGGTCTCCAGGGCTTTCTCTGTGCCCTGTAACCCTTCTTTTTTTTTTGTAGGGGGAGGGGAGGGCGAAGACGAGATCATCTTCATGGAAGATCCAGGAGCCGAAGCTGTGAACCGTCGTACCGCCGCGCCAGCGATCGCACTTCATGAATAACAAACCCGGCTACATAAAGTGCATTATGAAAAGGAAAGATTGGAGGTTATAAATTTGATGTAATACGCAATGATTGCGACATACAAATGAGATGACAAAAATTGGACATGAACGTTATTTTTTTTTTATATATATGAAAATAAGGTGTAAAATGTAACACAATCATAAAAATAAAAACAAAACAATGTAAGAAAAAATAACAATGAAACAAATATTATAATAATATTATTATTAATAAGTGTACGATATATACCATAATGGCATAATAAAAATTGTCTCTGCGACGGATTCTCCCGCCACGTCCCGGTCATCTCCGCCGCTTACCGGATCCGTCGGTAGCGGCGGAGATGATCCAATCCTTTACCCTCAGAGGCATGAAGTCGAGTGAGGGAATGTGTGTGTGTGTGTGGTGAGGGATATGGAGGGATACATTTCTTATAATAGGAAAAAAAATAATTTTTAATTATTTTTATTTTTTTTCCTATTACAAGAAATGCAGAGAAAAGAAAAACAAAACAAAACAAAAACATGACAGGACCTCTTTAAGGTGAGATCTGGTGTCCAGAGAGATGTCATATCTCGCATTTTCTAAATCAAAATATTTTTTTTTATTATTATTTATCTTCAATTGTTTTATTTATATAATATTATATATATATATATATATATATATATATATATATATATATATATACACACATATATATATATATATATATATATATATATATACACATATACACATATATACACACATATATACATATACACACACACACACTAAAAGTAAAATAAATAATAAAAAAAGAAATTAAAAGCGTCCAGTCCCACCGTCCTCGCGTGCAGAATCGAACGCAAGTCGCGCCCGCATATGTAAACAGTGATCAAACCTCACATGTGAGATGTCGCCGCGATCTTTAGAGCGAGAGCAATAATTCTAGTAAAAGATCTCCTCTGTAACTCGAAACTGGTAACCTGTAGACATTTTTAAACTTCGCCTATGGAGATTTTTAAGTATCAAAAAGTTTGTCGCCATTACGTGAACAGGCGCAATTTTGAAGCGTAATATTATTATTGTTATTAATAATAATAATAATAATAATAATAATAATAATAATAATAATAAGAAGAAGAAATTTAAAAAAAAAAGTCTGCTGCGCAAATATGGTGTGAGAAAGTATTGCAGCGACCGCCATTTGGGTTTCTGAAAAAAATATTATAATAATATAATAGGTTTGGGGGTTCGAAGTAATTTTCTAGGAAAAACAAAAAACAAAACTGATTTTAACTTGTAAACAACAAGTTGAAAAACAGGCCCGGTCCCCAAGTGGTTAACGGGCAGAGACTGGACTTTCAGTGGTTGTACAGGCATCAATCTGGTGATTTTTTATATTTGTTTTCAGAGCCAGCGGCTGGCTCTCTTGTAATAGCAACCGGAGCCAACTAGCCGCTGGATTGCCATTATGATCAGCAGGAGAGGACATCCCTGCTACCACTGCCCTTCCCTGGCTAGTATGTCCTCAGTTCCCCTTCACATTATAGCCCCCCCTTCAACTCAAAGCCCCCCCCCCCCCCCAACATCCCCACCTCCGCCCCCCCCCCCTTAATATCACATCCCCCCCTTATCAGTGTCCTCAGTTCCCCTTCACATCATAGCCCCCCCCCTTCAACTCAAAGCCCCCCCCCCCCAACATCACAGCCTCCGCCCCCCCTTAATATCACAGCCCCCCCCTTATCAGTGTCCTCAGTTCTCCTTCACATCATAGCCCCCTTCAAATCACAGCCCCCTTCAAATCAGGCCTCAGCCTCCCGTCACAGCACAGCCCCCCTTATCAGTGTCCTCAGTTCCCCTTCACATCATAGCCCCACCCTTAACATCACAGCCCCCCCTTATCAGTGTCCTCAGTTCCCCTTCAAATTACAGCCCCCCCCTTCACATCACAGCCCCCCCTTTATCAGTGTCCTCAGTTCCCCTTCACATCATAGCCAGCCCCCCCAACATCACAGCCCCCCTTATTAGTGTCCTCAGTTCTCCTTCACATCATAGCCCCCTTCAAATCACAGCCCCCCTTCAAATCAGGCCTCAGCCTCCCATCAGAGCACAGCCCCCCCTTTATCAGTGTCCTCAGTTCCCCTTCAAATTACAGCACCCCCCTTAACATCAGGCCTCAGCCTCCCGTCACAGCACAGCCCCCCCTTATCAGTGTCCTCCGTTCCCCTTCACATCATAGCCCCCCCCTTCAAATCACAGCCCCCCCTTAACATCAGGCACTACACAGGCCACTTGTCTATGCATTGTAACATGCGTTGTTGTGCATTGCCACAATACAGGAGTGTGAATCGGCCCTTACATTGCCCCTCCATAGCTATACAGTGAACATCAGCCCCCCCCCCCCCCCCCCTCGAAAGTCCTCCGGTGTATTACACAACATCTGACCCGGCACGGACCGGACTCGCTGACCTGAACCAGTTTTCCAAAATTTCCCAAACGACCGATCCCGGGTGGAATTCAGCCAATTACCTTCATCTGTCGCTTTGGCACCAATTACTCGGTTCAGCCCGGAAATTAATTAATTAGTGGTAAAAAATAAAAAGAAATCTGAGATGAAAGTGACGTTTTATTATTGATGTCTCTATAGAGGTGATCACTGTATGGGGGGTGGGGGGGATGGGATGGAGGGGGCCGCTGTCAGCTCTACAGTGCGCAGGAATTTGTGGGGTGGATTTACTAAAACTGGAGCACTCAGAATCCGGTGCTGCTGTAAATGGCAGCCAATCAGCTTCCAGCATTAAACTATGTCTCTGTATTATTATTATTATTATTATTATTATTATACAATGTATCCGTATTATTATTATTATTATTATTATTATACAATGTATCTGTATTATTATTATTATTATTATACAATGTATCCGTATTATTATTATTATTATACAATGTATCTGTATTATTATTATTATTATACAATGTATCTGTATTATTATTATTATACAATGTATCCATATTATTATACAATGTATCCATTACTATACATTGGGGGTCAATCCCCTAAAACTGGAGATTTTTGCCAAGAGGGGGGAATTGGGAGGAAATGGAGAAGATTGGCACTAGAAGGGGAGATTTTAGGGGTAGAAAATTTGTGCCAGGACTGGAGGGGTAAAAACATTTTTTTTGGGGGGGGGGGGGAGATTTGTGCTGAGAGGGGGGATTCGGGAAAATTTTTTTTGGGGGGGAGTGCAGAAGATTAGCACGAGAAGGGGAAATTTTAGGGGTAGATTTGTGCTAGGAGGGGTCATTTTATTTTGGGGGGGAATTTATGCAAGGGGTAAGCGTGCAGATTAGTGCTCACTGTTTTTTGCTGACACGTGATCACATCTTTAGGGGGGGGGGGGGTTGATGGGTTGCTACTGGTTACTGCACTTTGCCTGGCCTCAGCTGACTCAGGTGTTGTAGAAGTTGGGGGGACAAGAATGGGGGACAGGGGCCCCCAAGACATCTTCCACATGTGCCCAGCGAGCGCAGTTGGTGCCGCACAGAACGCTCAGCTGTGCCGCGCTCCGGCATGTTCTCTCCTCGGACGCCGTGCCAAAAATCTGCTGGCGGAGGAGACTGAGGAATGGAGTCTCCCAGCAACCGGAGATTTACATTCTGCACAGGCTCTGGTGAAGGACGCGGGGGATCTCAGAACAGCGACGGCGTCCCGGGGAGCGGCGATCGTCCATTTCTGAAAAAAAAAAAAAAAAAAATCGCCCAAATCCAACCCGATGGCAGAATACCAAAAGACATAAAAAAGATCAGAATGTCGTAACCTATAGCAACCAATCAGTGATGCCCCTTCACTGCCCTGACTCGGGATGTCTAAACCTGCTTGCTATAAGGCGACTGCGTTTTATGCCATCTAAGACCCCATTAACGTCTCACGTGTTTTTTTTGGCGCTACACGCAATCATTCGAATGGGCTGCTTTAGGCACAGCCAAACGCACCAAAGACGCGCCGACACCTTTATGGGCATTGAGCTTCACGCCAGTCAAGACAAAAAAGTCATGACAAAAACAAAACAAAAAGGCGTTGGATCGTCTTTGGTGCGTTTGTTGTGCATAAGGCAGCTCATTCGAATGATTGCGTGTAGCGCCAAAAAACACGCCATGGCGAGACACACACCTGCTGGATTCGTTCGGGGGTGCCATTAGCAACGAATGGAATCGCAAGTAAAATGCTTAGATGTGAATGAAGCCTCAGGGATTCAGGGACCATTCACACCAGGGGCGGTAGGAGATTCCCACCGCAAGAAAAGGGAAAAAGCCTCGTCTCCTACCTGGGTGGTTTTAGATCACCGCGTTGTGGCGGTTTGCGGTTTAAAAAAAAATAAAATAAAAAAAATTCACGCTGATGTAGTCATCAGGCGCACCAACCCAGCCTGTCTGACCCCGGCCCCTTGTCCCCATTAAGCCGGCGGTGGACCGCGGCCTTCTCACACGAACCGGCCCGGCGACCCAGAAAAACGCGAAGGAACAAGGTGAAGGAGCGGGCGGGCGAAATGTGCTCAACCTTCAGTCAGCGGAGAAGAGCGGCGGCGCTGATCGGAATGCTTTGTGATGGAAGTCAGTGATGTGGTAATGTCACTCCTGTCATACCGCGGACACTGCGCCTTCGGGACGCGGACCGGCGGTTTGAAAAAGGAAAAATTGCAGGGATTGGAGTGTTGCGGTCACTCATCTCATAATAAAGTCTCACGGATGCCGCGCAGCGAGCGATCGGCACGACAATCACCTAGAAGGGGGGACAAAGAAAGAATTCTGAACGTTGTTTTCCCCGGGAGCCTTGTCCATCATTACATTGTTTAAAAGGGAAAATTCCACGGGGCGTGGTTTATAATCAATTATAAAAGCACAAAAAATGAAACCCTTCAATCTATTTTGTTGATTGCGTCACTGTGCCCCTCAGGGGCGTAGATAAAAGGAGGGGGTCCGGGGGGGTCTGAACCATTTTGTCACTGTGCCCCTCAGGGGCGTAGATAAAGGAGGGGGTCCGGGGGGTCTGAACCATTTTGTCACTGTGCCTCTCAGGGGCGTAGATAAAGGAGGGGGTCCGAACCATTTTTTCACTGTGCCTCTCAGGGGCGTAGATAAAGGAGAAGGTCCGGGGGGTCTGAACCATTTTTTCACTGCGCCTCTCAGGGGCGTAGATAAAAGAGGGGGTCAGGGGGGTCTGAACCCCCCCTAAAGCAGTTACTGACCATCTCATAGTGTCAGGTGTGTGTACACAAATTTTAATATTTGCTACATTGTAGAAGCACTCCTCCTCCTCCGCCCCCCGCCTCAGCATGCTCTAAATCAGGAACAAAATCTCCCATAGTGCAATGCTCTGCTGCCTAAGCCGTGCAGTCATCCAATCAGTGCATGCAGATAAAAGTTTATGAGGGTATAAGGTGCTAGATAACATGCCAAGTCTTCAGATGAAGTGTTCAGAGGCCCGGCAACAGGTAATGCATTTAGAGCCCCCCCCCCCCCCCCCCGACGGCAAGTAGCACATTCAGAGCACCGCCCCCCCTCGACGGCAAGTAGCACATTCAGAGAACCGCCCCCCCCCCCGCCACAGGCAACGCATTCAGAGGGCCCCCTCCGCCACAGGCAACGCATTCAGGGGGCCCCCTCCGCCACAGGCAACGCATTCAGGGGGCCCCCTCCGCCACAGGCAACGCATTCAGAGGGCCCCCCTCCGCCACAGGCAACGCATTCAGAGGGGCCCCTCCGCCACAGGCAACGCATTCAGAGGGCCCCCCTCCGCCACAGGCAACGCATTCAGAGGGCCCCCCTCCGCCACAGGCAACGCACTCAGAGGGCCCCCCTCCGCCACAGGCAACGCACTCAGAGGGCCCCCCTCCGCCACAGGCAACGCACTCAGAGGGCCCCCATCCGCCACAGGCAATGCATTCAGAGGCCCCCTCCGTGATAGGTAACGCATTCAGAGGGCCCCCCTCCCCTGCAACAGGCACCCTGTTCCAAGCACGGGCAGCCCATCCTGACCCCTGGCAATACATTTTGAGCCCACAGAACAAGCAAAGCATTCAGAGCCCGGGGGACCTATTCAGAGTCCAAGCTACAGGCGGGCCCCAGTAACACGTGTTGCATTCAGAGGCCCAGCAACAAGCACCCCGTTATAAGCCTGGGAGACCCATTCTGATCCCAGGCGACACGTTTTGACCCTTGTGGACAGGTAATGTGATTACAGCCCTGGTGACCTGTTCCGCCCTCCGGGACACAGGTGGCATGCTGTGATCCCCCCTGGAGGCAAATGATGTGTGCAAACCCTGACAATCACAAGGACATCACACTGTATGCAACGGGGTGAAGCATTCAGAGCCCCCCCCAAAACGAACGCTCTTTCCTGACCCCTGGCAATGCGTTTGGAGGCGCACGTAACACCGGCGCGAACGTCAGATCACGGGCAGCCGTTCTGGCTCCAGACCTCCTCTGTACATCTAAAGTGGTGACCTGTAAAGGCTTTTAAAGAGTTTTCAGTTTGGGGTGGAAGGGCGGCGATGGAAATCTGAGGACGGTTGTTGGATATTTGGATACAATTATTGATGAAATGCGATTTATGTTACTTTGTATTGTTTTGTCTCCAATGGTTTCTCTATCTATCTATAGCGCGCGAGATCTAGAGAGCGCGAGAGAGAGAGCGAGAGAGACGCGCGAGCGAGAGAGCACGACAGAGAGAGAGAGAGAGAGAGAGAGAGAGAGAGAGAGAGAGAGAGAGAGAGCGCGCGCTAGAGAGAGAGAGAGAGCTAGAGAGAGAGAGCTAGAGAGCGCGAGAGAGCTAGAGAGAGAGCTAGAGAGAGCGCTAGAGAGAGAGCTAGAGAGAGAGAGAGCGCGCTAGAGAGAGAGCGCGCTAGAGAGAGCGCGCTAGAGAGAGAGAGCTAGAGAGAGAGAGCGCGCTAGAGAGAGAGAGAGCGCGCGCGAGAGAGAGAGAGAGCGCGCGCGAGAGAGAGAGAGCGCGCGCTAGAGAGAGAGAGCGCGCGCTAGAGAGAGAGAGCGCGCGCTAGAGAGAGAGAGCGCGCGCTAGAGAGAGAGAGCGCGCGCTAGAGAGAGAGAGCGCGCGCTAGAGAGAGAGAGAGCGAGCGAGTGAGAGCGCTAGAGAGATAGAGAGCGAGCGAGAGCGCTAGAGAGATAGAGAGCGAGCTAGAGAGAGCTAGAGAGTGCTAGAGAGAGCGCGCTAGAGAGAGAGAGAGCGCGCTAGAGAGAGAGAGAGCGCGCTAGAGAGAGAGAGCGCGCTAGAGAGAGAGAGCGCGCTAGAGAGAGAGAGCGCGCTAGAGAGAGAGAGCGAGCGCACTAGAGAGAGAGAGAGCGCACTAGAGAGAGAGAGAGCGCACTAGAGAGAGAGAGCGAGCGCGAGCGAGCGAGAGCGCTAGAGAGATAGAGAGCGAGCTAGAGAGAGCGCGAGAGAGCTAGAGAGAGCGCGAGAGAGCTAGAGAGAGCGCGAGAGAGCTAGAGAGAGCGCGAGAGAGTGCGCTAGAGAGAGTGCTAGAGAGAGTGCTAGAGAGAGTGCGAGAGAGCTAGAGAGAGCGCGAGAGCGAACGCGCTAGAGAGCGAGCGCGCTAGAGAGCGAGAGATATAGATAGAGAGATAAAATGCACCATTCCGATGTTCCCCGCTCTACGCGCCCGTTACATAACACGCCGCTCCGAGTACAACAACTTGGCAACCGCCACTGTCTGAAACCTGCCCGACGCGTTTGCTCTGCACCTTAGGAAAACGCTTACATCATCCTACGAAGTGTAAATCAGCCCGGGCCGTGATGTCCGCACAATTCTCCGCCCCCCCAAGGGACCGATGGAGGGTTTTTTTACGAGGACACTCAGAGCTCATTAGGAATTTGCTAAATATTTCAAGAACCTTTTTTACGGGAATAAGACCCCAACTCAGCCGGCCGCTCCGTATTAACCCCTCCACTGCTGGACAAGATGGAGTGAGAGAAGTGCGTGTTCGGAGCGATGGCGGGGGAGGAAGGGAACGCATTGCCCGCAGCCACCAATCTGAGGCATCGCGTCTCCCCAAATACGGACCCCCCCCAAAAGCCTTTTTTGCCACTTTTTTTTTATATGAGAAGAAAATGTATCCCCTGACTGGACTTTTAAGCCATTCAAGTGTAAACATTTGTAGAAGAGTATTATTAAAAGTAAATACATTTTGTTTACATGGAAGAATCTGTGGTATTTTTTACCAAAAAATGTCTTAGAATCCCCAAAATATATATATATTTTAAAAGCAAGGGCCCTAGAGAATAAAATGGCGGGTTTTGCATTTTATTGTTTTATTATGTCGCAACGGTATTTATTTGCACAGTGGTTATTTCAATGCAATTTTTTATGGGGAGGGGGACACATGCCCTGGTTCATGATTTCACAAGGGTGGGGGGTCACTCAATGATATCATCGGGTGACTCCGCCCCTTAGCCATTAAAGAAATGTCAGGCGGCGGAGCCTCGGAGGAGGCAGATGGCGGGAACCTTTGACAAGACTGGAGTTTTTTATTTTATTTTTTTCAGGCATTGTGATCAACACTGAGGTTCTTTAAAATAAAAAAACACAAACTATCATAATAAAAATAATAATAATAATAATAATAATAATAATAATAATAATAGGAATTGTCAAAAACTGTGCTGTGTCTTTATTCAATTTTTTTAGTGAATGGGTAGGTGTACTATGTACCCCATTATTCATTCACATTATGGGCGAGAGGGGGAACTAAGGGGGCTTCCAGAGTCCAATAACCCCTCCGCCAGCAGACCCCCACAACCACCACCCAGGGTTGTGGGGAAGAGGCCCTTGTCCCCCCCATCAACATGGGGACAAAATGGGTTGGGGGGAGTGCGCCCCCTGCCCCAAAGCACCCCCCCCCCCACTCCATGTTGAAGGCATGTGGCCTGGTAGGGTTAAATAGGGGGGGCACTCTCTCATCCCCCACCTTTGATGTCCTGTCAGGCTGCTTGCTCGGATAAGGTTCTTGGATTTGGGAGGTACACCACAATTAGGGGGGCAGAGGCGGCTCTAGGCTTTGTGAGGCCTTAGGCAAAACTTGACATGGGGCCCCCCACTCACACCCATGATAGGAAAAATAAATTTAAAAGGACAAGAGCCTCTTCCCCACAACCCTGGCCGGTGGTTGTGGGGGGTCTGCTGGCAGGGAGCTTATAGAAATCTGGAAGCCCCCCAGATCCTGCCCTTTAATAGCTAAGGGGCGGAGGGTCACCCAGTGATGTCACCTGGTGAACACCGCCCCCTTGTGACATCATTGACTGAGGGCACGCTGGGTCATTGATGTCACAAGGGGTGGCGTCACTGATATTCACTGGTTGTTAGAAACGCTGGCGGCCCCGCTCCTGAGCCAGGGCCTCCTGAGCACAGCAGCGCTACCCCCTGTCCCTCAAAACTGGGGTAATGCCTTGGGTACGTTAGGCGGCTGCGAGGCCCCTGTAAGTGCGAGGCCTTAGGCGACCGCCTAACTAAAGAGCCGCCTCTGTGGGGTGGGGGGCCCCAATGCGTTTTTTTTTTTCAGAATTTTCTATTGCATTCTTTTGTTTACATTTCAGCTGTCAGTGGGGAAGTCCGCTGACAGCTGTTAAGCCATCAGTTAAGGCCACGGCGGCCGGCTTCCCGGCCCGCCTCTTTAACAACCAGCTATTCTTCACACAGAATTTGAATCGTTAGATCATTATTCGACCGATCTGAACTCGAATCGTTACGAAAATGTGGCATTCATTAGAAAATTTATAAAAAAGGAAAACAAAAATTAAAACAAAAAAAAAAAAGTGAAAAAACGTAATGTATTGCGAAACTAAATCAACAAAACAAAAAGTAGTAACATAATAAATCTGGCAGATTCCGTTCTGCTCATGTCCAGGACCGGCGCGTGCGTTTGCCATTACAGAGATTTCCCCTCGCCTCCTGTCCTGCCGGCAACATTCTTTCCCAGCGGCGGTCCGTCCATAGAGGGCGCTGGAGCACAGTGGCAACAATTAAAGGGCACAGTGACATGCACAGTGGCATCAATTGTTTACAGTGGCGACAATGGGCACAGTGGCGACAATTGAGGGGTATAGTGGCGACAATTGGGGGGCACAGCGGCTGCGTTTGATGGCATGGCACAGTGGCTGCGTTTGATGGCATGGCACAGCGGCGACAATTGATGGCACAGTGGCTGCATTTGATGGGCACAGTGAGGCTGCAATTTTTTTCTTTTTTTACGTTTGCGCCCCCCCCAAAAGTTTTGAGCACCAGCCGCCACCGTTCTTTCCTGGAGATCCTGCCAACATCTGTCCTGTTCCTGTCGCAGGATGACAACGCTCAGCCATTGCCCCTCCGTTCGCAGCGCTGTCGGCCATCTGCGTACAAATCTATCTGAAGGTAAACCGATTGAGCTCACAATGTATTCGTTCGATCGCCAACGCACGTCATGATGCACATCAAGGTGTCAGGGCCCATGCGGGTCTTTGCGTGTTGTTGACATTCCCTACTAAAAGCGCAGAGTGGCGTGTGCCGACATGCGTTGAGACGGCTTCCATTCATCTCAATAGAAAATCCATCAGAATGAAAACTTTACTTTGTTTTTTTTTTTCCATGTAGACGCTTTTAAAAAAAAAAAAAAAAAAAAAAAATTGTAGCTCTCTGGGAGGAGATTCAAGGCGATAGAGAGAAGAGAGATCCGATTGGCACATAATGACTATTTTACAAAATCGGTCCCTCTGATAACCGACACCAACCAGGAAGCGATTGGCTGAGTCAGTAGCAAGCGATCGCTCGCTCGCTCCCCCAGCGGTTGGCACGCGGCGGGATGTTGCCGGAACCCTCCACACAGATCTGACATGGAAGACAAATCTTCCAGCAGGACTGATACGAGGAGGAGAACGCAGAGCCGCCATGAATGATAGAAGAGAATTGTTTATTAGTAGGGAAATCACATAATAATGTGGGGGGGGGGGGGATTCATAACACTGAGAAAAGCTCAGAACGATCGTACATCACTCGTCATACATACCAGAAATACAAATAACCCAGAACAAAAAAAAATGCATCACCCGCTAGGAATACAACGCATGGTCAGCCAGGAATACAATGCATCTCCATCTAAAGGTGTGTTGTGTCAACCAAGCATACAGTGTATCCAAAGCTAAGAGTACAATGTATCAACCTCCAGAAATACAACGCATCACTCCTTGGGAACCCAACCTATCCCCAACCAACTAGCAACCCAAGCCAAATCGCCACCTGGGAAGCCAAGCCAAATCGCCCATTGGGAACCCAAGCCAAATCGCCCACTGGGAACCCAACCCAAATCGCCCTCTGGGAACCCAAATCGCCCTCTGGGAACCCAAATCGCCCTCTGGGAAACCAAATCGCCCTCTGGGAAACCAAATCGCCCTCTGGGAAACCAAATCGCCCTCTGGGAAACCAAATCGCCCTCTGGGAAACCAACCCAAATCGCCCACTGGGAGCCCAACCCAAATCGCCCTCTGGGAACCCAACCCAAACCGCCCTCTGGGAACCCAACCCAAACCGCCCTTGGTGTCAACCAAGCATACAGTGTATCCAAAGCTAAGAGTACAATGTATTAACCTCCAGAAATACAACGCATCACTCCTTGGGAACAAAACCCAAATCGCCAACTGGGAACCCAACCCAAAATCGCCCTCTGGAAACCCAACCCAAAATCGCCCTCTGGGAACCCAAACTAAATTGCCAACTGGGAACCCAACCCAAAATCGCCCTCTGGGAACCCAAATCGCCCTCTGGGAACCCAAATCGCCAACTGGGAACCCAAACCAAATTGCCAACTGGGAACCCAAACCAAATTGCCAACTGGGAACCCAAACCAAATTGCCAACTGGGAACCCAAACCAAATTGCCAACTGGGAACCCAAACCAAATTGCCAACTGGGAACCCAAACCAAATTGCCAACTGGGAACCCAAACCAAATTGCCAACTGGGAACCCAAACCAAATCGCCAACTGGGAACCCAAACCAAATCGCCCTCTGGGAACCCAAATCGCCCTCTGGGAACCCAACCCAAACTAAATCGCCAACTGGGAACCCAAACCAAATCGCCCACTAGGAATACAATGCATCGCCATCTAAAGGTGTGTTGTGTCAACCAAGCATACAGTGTATCCTCAGCTAAGAGTACAATGTATCACTCCTTGGGAACCCAACCCATCGCCAACCAACTAGCAATCTGGAAACCAAAACGAAATCGCCCGCTAGGAATACAATGCATCTCCATCTAAAAGGTGTGTTGTGTCAACCAAGCATACAGTGTAACCTCGCCAACCGGGAACCCAACCCAAATCGCCAACCGGGAACACAACCCAAATCGCCAACCGGGAACACAACCCAAATCGCCAACCGGGAACACAACCCAAATCGCCCTCTCGGAACCCAACCCAAATCGCCAACCGGGAACCCAACCCAAATCGCCCTCTGGGAACCCAACCCAAATCGCCCTCTGGGAACCCAACCCAAATCGCCCTCTGGGAACCCAACCCAAATCGCCCTCTGGGAACCCAACCCAAATCGCCCTCTGGGAACCCAACCCAAATCGCCCTCTGGGAACCCAACCCAAATGTCCAACTGGGAACCCAACCCAAATCGCCCTCTGGGAACCCAACCCAAATCGCCCTCTGGGAACCCAACCCAAATCGCCCTCTGGGAACCCAACCCAAATCGCCCTCTGGGAACCCAACCCAAATCGCCCTCTGGGAACCCAACCCAAATCGCCCTCTGGGAACCCAACCCAAATCGCCCTCTGGGAACCCAACCAAAATCGCCATCTGGGAGCCCAACCAAAATCGCGCTCTGGGAACCCAACACAAATCGCGCTCTGGGAACCCAACACAAATCGCCATCTGGGAACCCAACACAAATCGCCCTCTGGGAACCCAACACAAATCGCCCTCTGGGAACCCAACACAAATCGCCCTCTGGGAACCCAACACAAATCGCCCTCTGGGAACCCAACACAAATCGCCCTCTGGGAACCCAACACAAATCGCCCTCTGGGAACCCAACACAAATCGCCCTCTGGGAACCCAACACAAATCGCCCTCTGGGAACCCAACACAAATCGCCCTCTGGGAACCCAACACAAATCGCCCTCTGGGAACCCAACACAAATCGCCCTCTGGGAACCCAACACAAATCGCCCTCTGGGAACCCAATACAAATCGCCCTCTGGGAACCCAACACAAATCGCCCTTTGGGAACCCAACACAAATCGCCCTCTGGGAACCCAATACAAATCGCCCTCTGGGAACCTTTTCTGAAAAAAATAATGGCGACTGCCCCTGCGGCTTTCTTTGTGAAAATGGCAGTTGCCTGACGGTCATTCTGATCCTCTGGATTCAGCCGGTGAAGGTGGAATCCTTGGGGAGCTCTTGACCTGCAGGCCTGTTCTGTATCACCGATTCCCGAGGATGACAGTCAGGAAACTGACCCTCATTCCTGGAATCCGCCCCCTTCCCCCTCCTCCGAGGTTTCCTCTTACCCAGAATCCTCCCGTCTGATCCCGGAGCCCTGAGGTTAGAAAAGACGTTTTTTTCCAGAACACGTGTCGGCTGATAATTGCTTTTCTAGGAAGGGATTCAATATGTCAGACACGGTGCTGATTACACGCCGTACAGGCTGCGACCGCCAGATAGACGCGGTTCTTGTCGGATTACAGAAAGCTTTACATTTCCAATGGCGGCTCTTCATTGTAAAACGGAACTCCACCCAAAACTGAGATTGTACATTTGTGTGATCACTTACCGGCCGGAACCCCCCCCCCCCCCACCCCCAGATTCCTATGGTGAGGTTTATGTGCCGCAGCTGCAAGAGATATACCAGCGTACAGTGGGAGGGGCAGAGACACACAAATAAGGAGAGGGGGGGCAGAGCGACACCTTAAATCACAGAATTATACTGAATTACATGGGGGGGGGGGGGGAACAGAGGGACACCTATATTACAGAATTATTGGGGGGGCAGGGTGACACCTTCATTCCAGTATTATGGTGGAGGGGGGGGGGGAGAGACTGGGAGAGACAGGGGCCTGAAATAAAACCAGAGAGCGGGGGGGGGGCGGCCTACCCTGACCAGAGAGGGGGGGGGCGGCCTACCCTGACCAGAGAGGGGGGGGGCGGCCTACCCTGACCAGAGAGGGGGGGGGGGCGGCCTACCCTGACCAGAGAGGGGGGGGGGCGGCCTACCCTGACCAGAGAGGGGGGGGGGCGGCCTACCCTGACCAGAGAGGGGGGGGGGCGGCCTACCCTGACCAGAGAGGGGCGTGCCCGACCAGAGAGGGGGGGGCGTGCCCGACTAGAGAGGGGGCGTGCCTGACCAGAGAAGAGGGGCGTGCCCGATTAAAGAGGAGGGTGTGTCTGACCAAGTCTTTTAGATTCAGAGCTGCACTGGGCAGTGTGGTCTAGCTCCGCCCCCGCAGGTAGGTGTTGGAAGGACCTATTTCTATTCTATTTCTGCGTCTTCGGTCGGGTTCCACATCTCCGCAGCGCCACTTTTATTAAATAAAGCCGAATGTTAAACAGCGGGGGAGGTGCGACGCCACTAACAGAATTACTGAACCGAGTTTATCAACAATAATAAAAAGGAAAAAAAGGAATCCCGACAGACGAAGCAAATCGCAGAGCGTCGTGCCGCCTTCGGCGGAAACAGGAAATTCTATTATACCGGCTGACGGCGTCGAAGAAATCCGCGGGCCTTGGGGACGCCGACACCCCCGCAGCGCAGCCCCCCCAGCCTCTGACCAGCTCCCGCAGCGCGGCCCCCCCCCAGTCTCTGACCAGCTCCCGCCGCGGGGCCCCCCCCCAGTCTCTGACCAGCTCCCGCAGCGTGGCCCCTCCCAGTCTCTGACCAGCTCCCGCAGCGTGGCCCCTCCCAGTCTCTCACCAGCTCCCGCAGCGCGCCCCCAGTCTCTCACCAGCTCCCGCAGCGCGCCCCCAGTCTCTCACCAGCTCCCGCAGCGCGCCCCCCGGTCTCTCACCAGCTCCCGCAGCGCGCCCCCCAGTCTCTCACCAGCTCCCGCAGCGCGCCACCCCAGTCTCTCACCAGCTCCCGCAGCGCGCCCCCCAGTCTCTCACCAGCTCCCGCAGCGCGCCCCCCAGTCTCTCACCAGCTCCCGCAGCGCGCCCCCCAGTCTCTCACCAGCTCCCGCAGCGCGCCCCCCAGTCTCTGACCAGCTCCCGCAGCAGGCCCCCACAGTCCCGGGGAGCCCTATCTCCTCCCTACAGACAGTCCCGGGGACCCCCTCTCTGCAGACAGTCCCGGGGACCCCCATCTTTTCTAATTTCTAATTATTCTGCCTTTTAACAGCCTGCAGAAGCCATGACGTGGGTTGCTGCTCCCCCATTGGTCGGGCCCCAGGCAGGCGCTGCGCTCCACTGCACACATCCTCCGCAGCCTCTGGCGGTGTGATGGACGGGCGGATAGAGAGGCCTGAAAATCAATAGCAATCTCACACGACTCCATCAATCGCTTTACTATTCCCGACAGGCTCAGCGGCAACCGGCAGGTAAATACATGACATAGTACCGGTACCAAGCGCGCCGACAACGGGGGCCCCCTGAGCACACCGACACCAGGGCCCCCCGAGCAGACACCGGGGACCCCCCCCGAGCACGCCGACACCAGGGGGGCCCCCCCGAGCACGCCGA
>NW_024404857.1:0-20410 GCF_905171775.1 Rana temporaria
AAAGCAACTTAATTAAACATATTACACTTACAGTAAGAGCAAAATCCAGTATGATTTCCATCAGACAGGTACAGTGTATGAACAACCTAAGTAGGGCTGGTCAAACATCAGCATGTGGAAGCAGCAGAAGACTACCGAGGATAAAGGTAGGCGGCATCTATGGCCAAAAAAAAGAGACAGGGAAATGACATGAGTGATGGCAGAGATGAAGTGGGCAGCAACACCTTTCGGGGGATTCACCCCCTTTATTAAGCAGTGGCTTGTTTTTTGTTTTGATCCTACTTACTCGAGTGCCCTGCCTTTGTCTTCCTTTTCATGCATTCGTGAGTGGGATCCCTCTATGGTCCCATTCCAGGAGTAGTTGCAGGAGAACTGTTGGATCTGGAACATCTATCATGATCTGCCTGGATACCTATTTCTATACAGGACAATGGACACTGGCTCACAGTTTGGGAGCGCTGAGTAAGTGGTATACAGCTGAGTTGCAGGTGTTGGAGAGTAGCGGACAATTTTGTTATAGGGTGGGGACACAATTTTTTTTTTTTTTGCATCAGTACATTCAGTTTCCATGTGGCAGTGCTTGGTTTCCATTGCCTTTTGTTTGCCAATAGCTTGCCTATATTCCCTACAAATGGGAAGAATTTAGTAACAAGATTCACCTCCTATAGACTTTAATCCAATTTGCGCCTAAGTTTGCAAAATGTGAACATACAGTAGAGCAAAATTTGTGAAACTGTCTGCTAACCAAACCCAGGCAGTTTTGGCTCATCCCCTTATTGTTAAATGTTATTAGTAACTGTTTTTTACATTTATCAGGTTAAAAACATTTCTGAGAGAAACAGTAAGCATGTACAGACAACTAGGTCACACTTCCAGATAGTGTCAATCTTGCCTACCACTACCTCACATATTGTACATCTATTGGCTCAGGGCAACAAATGGAGATTCAAGTGCAGAATTCCCTAGAGATCACTTCCAAAATATCCGACTTCCATCATCTCTACTAAAACGAAAATTCCTAATCAAGTATTTACTAGAGTTTCTGCAAATGCAGGTGGTTGTAGAAGTTCCTTAGCACCAGAAGGGCAAAGGGTATTATTCCCCCGTTTTTCTCTTAAAGAAAAAGACGGGAGACCTGCGACCGGTTCTAGATCTGAAGAACCACAACAGGAGGATCCTGGTAGAATCTTTCAAAATGAAGAGCCTCTAATCCATACTACTGGCAGTCAATAAAAAAGACTGGATGTTGTCAATAGATTTATCCGACGCCTATCTCCATATTCCTATACACCGAGCTTTAAAAAATACCTATATTTTGCAGTAGGAAGGCAACATTTTCAATTCCAGAGCCTTCCGTTTGGAATAATCGACAGCCCCCAGAACGTTCACGAAAACTCTGCTTCCGACGATAGCATATCTGAGAGAGTCCACCATTATCTCAATGATATTCTCCTCCTGGCCGACAGCCAGCAATCACTGCTCCAACATCGAGGAATACTAATCTCTACATTACAACAATTTAGGTGGATAAAAAATTGGAAGAAAATCAGTCTGGAGCCAACCCAGTCGATCTATTTAGGAGCGTAACTAGACACCAATGCCAACACGGTGGGTCTTCCTCAAGAGAAAATATGTTTTCTAAATGGTACTTCACTATGGGATTTCCCTGATTTAGACCTTTTGAGTTGTGGGGGTCTAAGCATTTGGTAAGCGGCATTATAAATCACCGCTGTATGAAGATTTTGCCCATTTTTTAGGGACTTTGATATTTAGTTTATAAGACTTTATTATTAATTTTTTATTTGTTTTTTTTTTAAACTCTATGGGCTAGATTCACGTAGATCGGCACATCTTTAGAGCGGCGTAGCGCATCTCATATGCGCTAAGCCGACGAACAGTATTCACAAAGCACTTGCTCCCTTTGTTGCGCCGGCGTAACGTAAATTGGCCGGCGTAAGCCCGCCTATTTCAAAGTAGGAAGTAAGAGGGCGTGATCTATTAAAATGAAGTGTGACCCCATGCAACAAATGAAGGGCCGAACGAACGGCGCATGCGCGCGCATGCTCAGAATCACGTTGCATATACTCCCTAAGATACGACGGCTCAATGCCTACGACGTGAATGTAACCTACGCCCATTCACGTACGACTTACGTAAACGACGTAAAATATGACGGCTGTTCCCTGGTCCATACCCTAACATGACTTACACCTGCTTTATGTGGAATAACTTTACGCCGGACGTACGCCTTACGTAAACGGCGTAGATTACAGCGACGGGCGGAAGTACGTTTGTGAATCGGCGTATCTCGGTCATTTGCATATTCGATGCGTAAATCAATGGAAGCGCCCCTTGCGGCCAGCGTAAATATGCGCCCAGGCTCCAACGGCCTAGGAAACTTACGTCAGTCGGATGAAGCCAAAATTCAGGCGTATCTAGCTTTAGGAATCATGCGCATAGATACGACGGCGCATCAGTGCACTTACGCGGCGTATATAAATATACGTCGGTGTAATGTGCTTTAAGAATCCGGGCCTATATATTGAATTGTCAGTTTTCCTGACAGAGCAACACTATTTTTTTCAGTTTTCTGAAATACACTCTAATTTTTATTTTAGGATAAAGCTTGCCTCATCTTTTTGGCTTCAGACATTTTTTTTCTACAGTCAATAAACTCTCAAGCATGTTATTCTATGTGTCCATGCACACATAGGGCCTGATTTACTATGCTCTGTGCGCTGCGCTGGTTCATGCGTTAATTAGTACTCCGGGTGGAGGCTTAATTGGGCGCATGAACCAGCGTAGCAGCCGGCGCATTGAAACTAATATGTAAAGCCGCGCCGAACTCCCTATAGAAGTCTATGGGAGAAATCAAAAGTGTTCATTTTAAAGGCTAATCTGCAAGTTTTGTCCTAAAAAGTGTTTGGGGACCTCAGTCCTGCCCCAGGGAACATGTATCAATGCTTTTTTTATTTTTTAAAACGGCCGTTTTTTCGGGAGCAGTGAAATTAATAATTCTTAAAGTGAAACAATAAAAGTGAAATATTCCTTTAAATTTCGTACCTAGGGGGGGTGTAATGTCAGCATGTGAAATAGCGCATTTTTCCCGCACTTAGAACTCCCCCTGCACAAAGTGACATTCTGAAGGAAAAAAGTCATTTAAAAATTCACACGCGGCTATAATGAATTGTCGGCTCTGACAATTCTAAAGGGATTCATTCATAAAACAAACAAAAAAATGTGTAGGGGTTCCCCCAAATTAAATTACCAGGCCCTTCAGGTCTGGAATGGATATTAAGGGGAACCCCGCCGTAAAAACCAAAAAAAAAAAAGACGTGCGGTTCCCGGCAAATATCCATTCCAGACCCTTCAGGTCTGGTGTGGATTTTAAGGGGAACTCCACCCCAAATTGAAAAAAAAATGGCGTGGAGTCCCCCTAAAAATCCACACCAGACCCTTATCCGAGCACGTTGACCTGGCCGGCCGCAGAAAAGAGGGGGGGACAGAGTGCGGCCCCCCCCCTCTCCTGAACCGCACCAGGCCACATGCCCTCAACATGGGGAGGATGTCCCCATGTTGATGGGGACAAGGGTCTCATCCCCACAACCCTTGCCCGGTGGTTGTGGGGGTATGCGGGCGGGAGGTTTATCAGAATCTGGAAGACCCCTTTAACAAAGGGGACCCCCAGATCCTGACCCCCCCCTGTGTGAAATGGTAATGGGGTACATTGTACCTCTACCATTTCACCCCAAAAAAAATGTCAAAGTGATAAAAATGACAGTAGCCGGTTTTTGACAAATCTTTTAATAAAATCTTCTTTTCTTCTTTCCTTCGGGTTTCTTCCGCTGCTTCTTTCTTCTCGTCCACATCTTGCCCGACGTCTTCTTCTATCTTCTCCGTCCGTCCTTCCGCCTTCTGGTCCCGCATCTTGCCCGTTGTCTTCTCCGTCCGCCTCCTCGTCCGCATCTTGGGTCTTCTGCGGTCTTCTTCTCGGTCCGCCGCGTTCTCGTCCCCGGACCCAGCGTTTGAATTTGATTTGGCCGCCGTTTTCCCGCTCCTGGGACCCGCCCCCCTCTGACGCCACAAGTAAACTCCTTAGAAGGTCATGTGCGTCAGAGGGGGGCGGGGTCACATGAGTGTGACACGGCGGGAACTTCTTCTCCGGGCGGCGCGATTGAAATTGAATTCCCCCGCTGTGTGACGCTCTGCGACCCCGCCCCCCTCTGACGCACATGACCTTCTAAGGAGTTTACTTGTGGCGTCAGAGGGGGGCGGGGTCACATGAGTGTGACACGGCGGGAACTTCTTCTCCGGGCGGCGCGATTGAAATTGAATTCCCCCGCTGTGTGACGCTCTGCGACCCCGCCCCCCTCTGACGCACATGACCTTCTAAGGAGTTTACTTGTGGCGTCAGAGGGGGGCGGGTCCCAGGAGCGGGAAAACGGCGGCCAAATCAAATTCAAACGCTGGGTCCGGGGACGAGAAGAACACCGCAGAAGACCCAAGATGCGGACGAGGAGGCGGACGGAGAAGAAGACAGGACAAGACAACGGGCAAGATGCGGGACCACAAGGCTGAAGGACGGACGGAGAAGATAGAAGAACACGTCGGGCAAGATGTGAACGAGAAGAAAGAAGCAGCGGAAGAAACCCGAAGGAAAGAAGAAAAGAAGATTTTATTAAAAGATTTGTCAAAAACCGGCTACTGTCATTTTTAACACTTTGACATTTTTTTTGGGGTGAAATGGTAGAGGTACAATGTACCCCATTACCATTTCACACAGGGGGGGGGTCAGGATCTGGGGGTCCCCTTTGTTAAAGGGGTCTTCCAGATTCTGATAAACCTCCCGCCCGCATACCCCCACAACCACCGGGCAAGGGTTGTGGGGATGAGACCCTTGTCCCCATCAACATGGGGACATCCTCCCCATGTTGAGGGCATGTGGCCTGGTGCGGTTCAGGAGAGAGGGGGGGCCGCACTCTGTCCCCCCCTCTTTTCTGCGGCCGGCCAGGTCAACGTGCTCGGATAAGGGTCTGGTGTGGATTTTTAGGGGGACTCCACGCCATTTTTTTTTTCAATTTGGGGTGGAGTTCCCCTTAAAATCCACACCAGACCTGAAGGGTCTGGAATGGATATTTGCCGGGAACCGCACGTCTTTTTTTTTTTTGGTTTTTACGGCGGGGTTCCCCTTAATATCCATTCCAGACCTGAAGGGCCTGGTAATTTAATTTGGAGGGACCCCCTTTTTTTTTTTTTTTTTTTTTTTTAATGAGCAATGACTCTATTCTTTATAGCCATGAGTACTTTAACCACTTGCCCACCGGGTTAATTCTGGCACTTCTCTCCTTCATGTGAAAATCACAATTTTTTGGCTAGAAAATTAATCAGAACCCCAAAAACTTTATATATTTTTTTTTAGCAGACATCCTAGGGAATAAAATGGCAGTCATTGCAATACTTTTTGTCACACCGTATTTGCGCAGCGGTCTTACAAGCGCACTTTTTTTGGATAAAAATCACTTTTTTGAATTAAAAAATAAGACAACAATACATTTTGCCCAATTTTTTTCTATATTGTGAAAGATAATGTTACGCCGAGTAAAATGATACCCAACATGTCACGCTTAAAAATTGCGCCCGCTCGTGGCATGGCGTCAAACTTTTACCCTTTAAAAATCTCGATAGGCGACGTTTAAAAAATTCTACAGGTTGCATTTTTTGAGTTGCAGAGTAGGTCTAGGGCTAGAATTATTGCTCTCACTCTAACGATCGCGGCGATACCTCACTTGTGTGGTTTGAATACTGTTTTCATATGCGGGCGCTACTCGCGTATGCGTTTGCTTCTGTGCGCGAGCTCGTCGCGACGGGGCGCTTTAAAAAAAAATTTTGGGGTTTTCTTATTTATTTTTATTTAGTTTTATAATGTTTTACACTGAAATAAAAAAATAAAAAAAAATGATCAGTTTTCTTCCTATTACAAGGAATGTAAACATCCCTTGTAATAGGACTAGTGTGTGACAGGTCCTCTTTATGGAGAGAGGCGGGGTCAATAAGGCTGGAAAGCATGGTATTGAAAAAAAAAAAAAAAGTTCTCATGCTTTCAGCTGCAATCATGTTCGTTCACCACAGTGGTGTAGTGTATAGCACTTTGACCTAGCAGCAAAAGAGTCGTTGGTTCGAATTCCGCCCGTGACAGCATCTGCATGGAGTTTGCATGTTCTCCCTGTGCCTGCGTGGGTTTCCTCCCACAATATAAAAACACGCTGTAAATCGGTTCCGGTCTAAATAAGCCCTAATATGCAGTAGTATATTTAGGTTTGGTTCTGCCCTAGGCCTGACTACATATCTGCACCTCCTAATAGAAAAATGACCCACCCCTTCCTGTCAAGGTCACACCCTGTTTTTGTATAACCCCGCCCAGTAATTTTCAGGGGACCCACACACTAGTTCTGGGGGGGCACTGGATTCCCTTAACCACTTCCATACCAGGCACTTACGCACCTTCCCGCCCAAGCCAATTTTCAGCTTTCAACACTGTCGCACTTTGAATGGCAATTGCGCGGTCATACAACACTGTACCCAAACAAAATTGGCGTCCTTTTTTCCCCACAAATAGAGCTTTCTTTTGTTGTTATTTGATCACCTCTGCGTTTTTTTTTTTTGCGCAACAACTAAAAAAAGACTGCAAATTTTGAAACAAAAAAAACTTTTTCTTTTTTTAGGTTAATTTTTTTGTAAATAAGTTTTTCTCTTTCAATTACGGGCACTGATATGGCGGCACTGATGGGCACCGATGAGATGGCACTGATGGACATCGATGAGGTAGTACTGACGGCACAGATGAGGTGGCATTGATTGGCGGCGCTGCTATGCGGCACTGATGGGCACTCATAGGCGGCACTGATGGGCACTCATGGGCGGCACAGATGGGCGGCACTTATGGGTGGCACTGATGGATACTTATGGGCGGCACTTATGGGTGGCACTGATGGATACTTATGGGTGGCACAGGTGGGCACTGATAGGTGGGCACTGTGCATGGATGGGCACTGTGGGGTGGCACTGATTTTCCCAGTCAGTGCCCATTTGTGGGCACTGATTGGCATCTTTTTTCTTATTTTTTAATGCTTTTTGTTTTTTTGTTCTATATTTTTTTTGTTTTTGCACACCCTGGTGGTCCAGGGTGGGCATCCCTGGTGGTCCAGTGTGGTGATCCGAGGGGGGGCTGCGCTGATAAACAATCAGCGCGAACGCCCCCTGTCAGGAGAGCCGCCGATCGGCTCTCCTATACTCGCGTCTGTCAGATGCGAGTGAGGAAGAGCCATCGATGGCTCTTCCTGTTTACATCGTGATCAGCCGTGATTGGACACGGCTGATCACGTGGTAAAGAGTCTCCGTCTCCGTGAGAGACTCTTTACCGAGATCGGAGATGCAGGGTGTCAGACTGACACCCCGCATCACCGATCGCCGCGCTGCGTGCCCCCACAGGCGCGTGCGGCATGAAATCCTGCAGGACGTCCTGTCAGGATTGTGTAACCACTTCCCGGACGTAAATCGGCCATAGGCTGGGCGGGAAGTGGTTAATTTGCATAGTTTTTCTCTCACTTCCTGTTTGGCTATGGGGCAGGAAGTGAAGGCAAATCTCCCCAATTGGACACAGATAATACAAAATAAACTGACAGGGCCTATAACCCTCCCTCACTCTATCCAAAATTAAAGAAAATAAAACTTGTTGATTATAGTTCTTGTCAGGGGCGGACTGACCATTGAGTCACTCGGGCACTGCCCGAGGGCCCCATGCCACTAGGGGGCCCCATCCGGGTTGCCAGGCTCAGTAAAACCAGGGACAGTATGTAAAAATCTGTGTTTTTATTAGATCTGTCCCCGATATGTCCAAAAATGACATGCTTTTAATGTGAATATCCCAAGATTTTAGCTGCCCGCCTCTGCACTACCTCCTGGCGTGGTGGTCATCTGTAAGCCAGAGGGGCCCCATAATCTTCTATTGCCCAGGGGCCCCATGAGTTGTCAGTCCGCCCCTGGTTCTAGTTTAAGCACAAATTTCATAGAGTTTTATTGAGAGGCCTAAGAAAATATAACCATGCCAATAGGCCAGGATACAGCGTTGCTAATATGTAGGAATGTGTGTGTTAGAGCACCCCACCCAATGTTAACTAAAAAATTATTAATTTGCAAATAAGTATTATCTGCTCATTTTTTTGGGGATGTCTGCACCCCTGATAGTGACAACATTTGTGAGGTGTCTTCACCCTTTCTAATTCATTCACTTCCTGTCACATAGCCAAACAGGAAGTGAGGGTAAAACCTTACTAATATATTTTCTTGGGGACACAGAGATCAATCTAAATAGTTTCCCATTATGTAAATTGCACTCTAGCATTTTGCTGTGTACACCCCAAATTATTAGGGATCTTGGACTTTGGGGTCCATTTACTAAAGGCAAATCCACTCCTACAAGTGCAAAGCAAGGAAGAAAACAAAACAACTTTGCTTCTACAGGATTGGATGTTAAAACCATCAGTGCTTCCTCTCTGATTTTCAGCAACTATGCTTGTACTGCAGAGTGGCTTTGCCTTTACTAAACCCCAAACTAAATAATCATTTGGGGCAGGGATCCTCAAACTACGGCCCTCCAGCTGTTGTAGAACTACACATCCCATGAGGCCTTGTAATGCACTGACATTCACAGACATGACTAGGCATGATGGGAATTGTAGTTCCTGAACAACTGGAGGGCCGTAGTTTGAAGACCCATGATTTGGGGTGTACACAGCAGTGCTGGAGTGCAATTTGCTTAATGGGGACACTAGTTAGATTGACCGGTGTCCCCAAGAAATGACACTGGTAGGGTTTTAACCTCACTTCCTGTTCAGCTGTGTGACAGGAAGTGAAGCCAATTTTAAGAAAAGGGACACAAAGCTCAACACAAAAATAAAAAAACACAAAGCAGGGGTTCTAACACTCACTTGGCTTCCCTCAAACACCCACAATTTGAATAGGATTGCCTTGCGCTAGATTTAAGCACAGTGCTGTAAATCAGCACGTCAAGCCTGTCCACCAATAGCAAACCCCCCCCCCACAGGCCATGTTTGCAGGTTTTCCTTCATCTTGCACATGTGCTTTAAAATACAGTCTGGACAGCAATTCTTGATAAGAGAAATCCCCAAAACATGTCCTGTCGGGGGTACTTGAGGGCTGAGGACCACTGCAGAATAAATAAAATACTTACCAGTTTTTGTCTTTAAAGTCATGGAGAATAAACATGGCAAACATTTCATGATTACACACCAGGAAAGAAGCTTAGACAAAAATCACACATAATTTGTTAGGCCCAAACCTAGTTCAGCTGCAGCTGTCAACATATGTAGCATGAAAAAGTAACAAAAGACAAACTTAACAATTTTAAAGTAATTTTTATTGGTCAACAAAACAAGGAAAGCAAAAAAAGACAAACAAACAAAAATACATTTCAAAATTCTAATTAACCATAGCTTCACACATTTTTCATAAAATAAGGCCACATAGACAAATACATCAAAGTGAACATCATTTAAAAATAAACCAAAACCATTGGCAAAATAAAACAAAACCCATGCAACAAACCACATTTGTGTTTAGCAACAGCATTTCTGCCAGCCTGCCCCTTCTGAGGGCAGCTGAGGACTGATCGATCCAAGCTTTTTATAACAGTGCTAGTAATGAAGCAATTGAAATCACATGAACAAATTGCAGTCTCTAGTTTGGGTGAGCTTGTAATTGGGCACACCTGCAATTAATCCAAACCACGCTCTATGAGCATCCAATGAGTGTTTTTCACCTTTTAAAAAGAAAGGATATTTTTTTTCTAAGTGTTTGAGCATGCTCAGTTCATCACACATGTAGGAACCAAGCTGCAATGGAATGAGAGCTTTTTTTTTTTTGTTTCCCCTGATCTGATGCTTTCCAGCCTGAAGGGGAGGTGTTAAAGACAGAAGTAAACACGCACATTTAATAATCTATTTGTGGGAAAAAAAAGGTTGCCAATTTTGTTTGGGAGCCACGTCGCACGACTGCGCAATTGTCAGTTAAAGCGACGCCGCGCCGAATCACAAAAACTTGCCCGGTCATTGACCAGAAATATGGTCCGGGCTCAAGTGGTTAAAAATTAACAAAACACAAAAGTGAGCCCAATTTTTGAGGATAATGTGAAAGATGATGTTACACTGAGTAAATAGATACCTTACATGTCACGCTTTACTATTGGAAACACTCCTGCAATGGGGCCAAAATGAATTCCGTGAATATCCCCATAGGCGACCTTTTTCTTTTTTTTCCAGGTTACCAGTTTATAGTTACAAAGAAGGTCTAGTGGTAAAAGTATTGCTCTCGCTCTAACGCACGCGTCAATACCTCACATGTGTGGTTTGAACGATGTTTATATATGTGGGCGGGACTTGCGTAAGTCCCGCCCACATATGTAAAAATTATTTCCTGGTGCCTCCATGGCAGCATACTTGTGATAGAGCTCCGCCTCGACTCCTCCTTCAGGGCTAGTGAATAGAATAAATTAAAGGCATAGCCCCTCCCCCAACATTCTCCTTTTTTCCCTCATACCTTCTTGTGCTGGTGAAGAGTAGATGTATGTCCATACCTCTGCAATCGGCAGCGTCCGCCGGGTTTAGCCTTTCCCGGGCGCAGTCCCTGTTCTTGGGCCGCTATTAGCGCTAATAAGCTGGGAGACCCCTCTGTGGATCTGTTGGGGTCATTTCGCAGAGTTTCCGTTTAGGAACGAAGTCTGCTATCGCATCCATGATGAATGCAGTGGAGTCGCAAAAGGATCAGCTCACATCTTTCCAGGCTGGTGGTTTCCATTTTATTTTTAGGCATATATTGTTTTTTGTCTCTCCCCTCTCCCATCCCTTCCTTCCTTTAACTTGCCTGTTAGGTCTCCTTTAAAAAAAAAAAAAAAAAAAAAAGTGTGCTTGTTGTTTTATTTTTTGTGATGCTCCCTTTAAAGTCCGGTCAGTTTGATGGGGCAGGTGCCTTTTATCCTGACAGGCTTGCAGTTGTTGATTGTTTCCCCCGAAATCAGCGGTGGGCTACAGTTTTTGTTTTGTTTTGTATATCACTCGACATCACTGCGGCCATCTTGGATTCTGGAAGAGGGGCCAGATTTGCCCTTTTTCTTCCAGAGTCACTTTGCAATGGTGGTTTATGGGATTATTAGCCCATCCACCTGAGCCTAGTTAAGTTCAGATTCAGGGTTAGCCGTCAGAGTCTCCTCAGCTGTGCCCTGCTAGGTTTCACTGATGCTGCTCTGTGGTAGCTACCTTTTTGTGTTTATTCTCAAAAAAAAAAAAATGGTGCTAGATAAAATAATTAAAATAAATGTGTGTTATTTAAAAAAAAAAAAAAAAAAACTCCATAGTTCCTTCTTTTTTCCCTTTCTTTCTAAATTTCCGCAGCTGATCCTTTTGCCTAACTCTGCAATTAGTCATTTATCTTGCAAACAAAGATCCTCGCACCCCTATTAGGTATGTGACCAACTATATGTGAGTATTGAAAAAAAAAAAAAAAAAAAAAGTGTGCTCACTGTCTAATGTGAGTTCCTTACACCGTGGCCCTGCCCACTCCAAGAGGTCCAGAAAATCTTCAAGACACCGTGATGACGACAGATCAGACCGCAGGTCTCATTCTTCACGTCATAGATCAGAGAGATCAAGATCCAGAGGACAAGATCCTTCCCCCTCTCCTAGGACCTATACAAAGAAGAAATGCTGGACAGGTGGGGCCACACCACTACCAGACAGAGTGGTCTGTAAGGACTGTTTTATGGACTATGAGTCCGGCTGCGAGCTAGAAAATCGGCACGCTGTAGACCTGCTCAAGTGAACAATGAAGGACTCCTTCTCCAAGCTTGCGACTTGGGTCCCCGCTCAACCACTTCAGCAGTTGTCCCAGGTTCAGGATACAGAACCTAATCTCCCTGGTCCTGCAGCAGTCAGTACACCTCTGCCACTGTCAGGCTGACCAGCTAGAGATTCACCACCTGTAGACTCTTCAGAGGAGTCAACCTTCTGGCTTCAGTCTCTCCTTGGTAAAGCTGTTCTTCCAGGCAGTCAAAACTGCAGTCACCTGAGAAGACGCAGAAGAGCCTCCCCAAGAGTCTTCTTGTTGAGGCGACATTAGCCAGGTCATTCAGAATGAATGGGCAAAGACTGATAGAAAACTTACATGGGGCTGGTTCAATAAACTATACCCATTAACAGAATCCATGCCAGTGGTAGACGCATCGGTGGTGCGACTCGAAAAAAAAAAAAAAAAAGGAACGCGCTTTACCAATGGAGGATTCCGCTTCCTTCAAAAGAACCGCTAGGCATGCGAACCAACCTGGACCCGAAGAGGAGCTATTTAGCCGCGGGAGCAGCATGTAAGCCAGCTATCGCCCTCACATCGGTATCAAATGCCATAAGATCTTGGACATATAATATTGAGACGGCTTTGCGTCAGGATGTCCCCAAGGAGGATATAATTAAAGCCTTGGAAGAACTTCGGTTGTCAGCAGACTTTGTCAGGGTGGCGGCCATTGACACGATCAGATGCTCTGCAAGATCCATGTTGCATTCAGTAATGGTGAAGAGGGTCTTCTGGCTGGAAGATTGGCTGGCTGACTTATTCTCCAACAAAATTGGTGCAAAATCCCATTCAGTGGAAAAGCACTATTCAGAGACAAAATGGTTAAAGCTATCTCCAGGCTGTCAGGAGGGAAGTCCGGTGTGCTTCCCCAGGACAGAAGGATGTGAAGATTCAGAGGCAGGTCCTCTAGATTCCGCCAGACATATCCAATAGATTTTAGGCAGTCAAGACAGCCCAGAGACAACAAAAGACCTTGGAAAGGTACTCAGACATTCTTTTTGAACAGGAAGATGAATGACCTTTCCGGCTCCACAGGAGCAGAAGCAGTCTTTTTGACGCCAGAGTAGCCCAGGCACTCCCGGTGGGAGCCAGGCTAAAGTTCTTGTCCCAGTCTGGACCACATGCTGTCAGGACCCCTGGGTTCTGTCTACAATTCAATTGGGGCACCTTTGGAATTTCTCTCATCCCCCACCTCGGGATTCTTTCAAAGGAACAGAGATTCCATCCTCTCCGCCAAGGGCTCAAGCTCTGTAAAACTTCCTAACGTCACTTCAGCCTCAGGGGGCGGCTGTTCTGGTTCCCTTGGCCGAGCGTTTCGCAGGCGTCTACTCCACCCTATTTCTGATCCCAAGAGGACAGGTGGGTGGAGGCCTGTGACAGGCCTTCAGAGGCTCAGCCGGTATATCTGCCCCAAAAGCTTCAAAATGGAGTCCCTGCAGAGGATTATTCAGGCAGTCCAGCCATAAGATTGGATGATTTCTGCAGGATGCGTACCTACACGTTCTAATTCTGTCTGCATTTCAAAAATGTCTGAGATTTGCAGTGGGATGGACCCACCTACAGTTTCAAGCCCTGCCTTTCGGTCTGTGCACCTCTCCCAGGGTGTTCACCAAGATACTAATATCCGCTTTGGTTCCCCTGCGGGAAAGGGGCTTGAGGATATTCCACTACTTGGATGACATCCTCCTCCTAGCAAGCAATCCGGATCAGTTGGTATGTCACCGGGAAATTCTTCTACAGTCCCTAAAAGAGCTAGGGTGGCTAATAAATTCCGAAAGGAGTCAACTAGCACCCACACAGCAGATAATCTACCTGGGTGCAATGTTCAACACTCAGGAGGGGACAGTGTCATTACCACGGCCAAAGGCAAGGATTGTCACCCAGAGAATGATCAAGGTCATCCGGAGCCCGTATCTGACAGCTTCACAATGTCTGAGCCTCATTTGCACAGTGTCTCCTTGTATACCCATGGTTCCTTGGGCCCATTGGCACTTAAGGTAGTTCCAGACAGGTTTCTTGGCGCAGTGGAAGAAACGACGACTATCCCAGACGATACTGCTGATGGGAGTAATGCACAGGGATCTTCACTGGTGGACAGTTCAAGAAAACCTCTCCAAACCTAGTCACCTGGTCCCCCATCCTTGGATCACAATTATGTCCGATGCAAGCGGACAGGGCTGGGGAGCCCATTCCGGGGAAACCAGAATACAGGGTAGATGGTCATGTTCTACCCAGGGAGTGGTATCCAACATCTTGGAGATGAGGACAGCCTTCTTAGCACTAACTTTGGCGTCCCAAATCAGAGGCCAGAGAATACTTCTACATCTAGACAACATGGCAGCTGTCGCTTATCTGCAGAAGCAAGGAGGCACTCGCAGCAGGTCGTTCCTCAAGGTAGTGATGCTGATCACACTCTGGGCAGAGAAGAACCTCCTGGACCCCAGAGCAATGTATCTGCCGGGCAGGTTGAACACGGAAGCACACACGTTGCCCAGAAACTTCCTGGACAACAACGAATGGGCTTTCCACCCCCTCGTCTTCCATCAGATTGCCAGCATGTGGGATCCCCCTCAGGTAGACCTGTTCGTCTCCCCAAAGAATACCAAGCTGGACAGATTCTTCTCTCGAATGCAGCATCCACAAGCCGAGGCAGTGGATGCCCTGTCATGCCCCTGAAGGTTCACCACAGCATATGCCTTTCCTCCTGAGGCTCCTCAGGGAGTCAGTCCAGGTGGTGGCAGTACTTCCGTATTGGCTGAAGAGACCCTGGTTCCCTCTAGCCCTGCGCCTCAGTGTGAGCTCTCCAATCAGGATCCCTCCTTTCCCTCAACTTCTGTCACAGGGCAGTCTAGTTCATCCAAACCCTCCAGAAGTTGAATCTTCGAATCTGGAGGTTGAGAGGCGAGGGTTCGAGTCCCTAGGGTGTTCCCCAGGAGTCATAACAACCCTTCTAAAAGCCAGAAAAACCGGCAACTAATGCCATATAATCAAAAATCTGGGACAAGTTCTTGTCATCTGCTACCGGAAATGGATTTGATCCAATCCTTCCCTCTACGTCCAATATTTTAGGTTTCATTCAGACAGGACTTGATCTGGGGCTTGGTCTGAGCTCCCTCAAAGTGCAGGTAGAAGCAGTCTCTGCCGCAACAAGTAAGAGATGGGTGGAGGATCTCTTGGTAGTCACTTTCCTCAGAGGAGTATTGAAGATTCGGCGACACCTGTCAGACGATCATTTCCTAAGTGGGATTGTCCCTGGTCCTTGAAATTCTATCTGACCATCCCTTTGCTCCAGTGCAACAAGTAGCAAGATGGAACCTGACACTAAAGACGGCTTTCCTGCTAGCCATTACATCTGGCAGAAGGATCTCGGAACTTCACACCTTAGGGATGGGTGACGACCACATCTCCTTCTTCCCGAACAGGGTGGAACTTCGCCCCTTCGAGGGTTCACACCTAAGGTCGCTACTCCAAGCCACCTGTTGGAACCTGGGCACTAGCAGTGTTTACAGACACAGGTTCAGAGTCTTGTCGTGAGCTGGATGTATCCAGAGTGCTCAGGGCCTACCTAGCAGCCACGACCCCTTCAAAAACTCTGAGAGACTTTTTATTGTACTGTTCAGTAAATACAGGGGCAAAGATGCTTCCATCAGAACTCTGGCATCTTGGGTTGTAAAGTTAATCCAGAAGGCCTACAGGGTAAAGAATATTCTCCATCCTGAGTAAATGCTCATTCTACAAGGGCAGTCTCGGCTTCCTGGGCAGCAAGGGCTAATGTTTTGTTGAAGACGGTGTGCAGGGCCGCCACCTGGTCTTCTCACCATACGTTCCTCAGACACTACCATATTGGTCTAGGAGCTCTCACAACTGTTGAGTTTGGAAGAAGGGCAGTTCAGGCTGCTATGTCTTCTTCTAATTAAACGTTTATTGTTAAGCATTATCCCACCCATGTCAGCTAGTTATTTATCACAAGTATGCTGCCATGGAGGCACCAGGAAAACGGAAAATTGTATCATACTTACCAGTAATTTTCCTTTCCTGGTGCCTATCCATGGCAGCATACGCTCCCACCCTCGGTATTCTATATTACGGAGAATGTTGGGGGAGGGGCTATGCCTTTAATTTATTCTATTCACTAGCCCTGAAGGAGGAGTCGAGGCGGAGCTCTATCACAAGTATGCTGCCATGGATAGGCACCAGGAAAGGAAAATTACTGGTAAGTATGATACAATTTTCCGTTTTTTACTTTTTGCTATAATAAATATCCCCAAAAATATATATTCAAAAAACTAAAAAAACCCTCAGTTTAGGCCGATACGTATTCTACATCTTTTTGGTTCCAAAAAATCGCAAATAGCGTTTAGTGTTTGTTTTTTGCAAAAGTTATAGCGTCTACAAATTTTTTTTTTTTGTTGTTTTAACTAGTTATTGGGGCGTTCAGCGATTTTTATCGGTACTGCGACATTATGGCGGACACATCGAACACTTTTTTGGAACCATTGGCATTTTTCTAGCGATCAGTGCTGTAAAAAATGCATTGCTTACTCAAAAAATGCCACTGGCAGGGAAGGGGTTAACACTAGGTGCGAGGGAGGGGTTAAATATGTTCCCTGGGTGTGTTCTAACTGTAGGGGGGGGGGGTGGGACTGACATGGGGAAATGACAGATCGCTGTTCATGAAGGGGAACTCCAGACCAAAAAGCTTCCAGCTCCTCCCAGTTTGGTCATTCCACTTCCTGCTGGAGTAGAGAGAAGACCTGTCTTCCAGAGCTCCTGTGTTCCAGAGGATCCAGCCACCTGTACCAGCCTCCAGCCCCAGCCCCTGGCCCCGGAAGAGGGGAGGGATGGCCTCCCTCAGCCCAGGAGAAGGACCTGCCTCCGGCCTCCGGAGTAACCAGCAGCACCTGCCCTCCTCCAGCCAGACGAAGATCAGCAGGGATGACCGCCTCTTCCTGGGCACCCAGCAGGGTCTCTTAGACTGGACCAGCATTCAACCAGGTGAGACTGAGGCCAAAGCCAGGAAGAGGTGTGATAAGATCAAGTCCCTGCTGGTTAGGATAGCTCAGGCCTGCGTGGAAAAAATGACAGCTCTCGCAGGCCTGAGGGACAAGAGGGACAGGTGCTCTAGTAGTAAGAGGTCGGAGTATAGGGGGGCCATCAATACCCTCAAGTTGGAGGTTAATGAAATCTGGGGTTACCTGGGAGTTTTTTTCGAACGTGGGGCTGGAGAGGTGTGCTTTCTTGAGGAGCTCCGGAAGACCCTCCAGCAGGCCAACCAATCGGGAAGTCAGACGGCAAGGAGGAGCAGCGGGCGGTCGGGGTCCCAACCCTCCAAGCAGCCGGGGAAGTCAGGAGAGCCTGGGTGTAGTGGGGGGGGGTGGAAGCTCTGGTGGTGCAGGGCCCAGTAAGGCCATAAAACCTGGGGAGGGCTCCCGAGAGCCGATCCCTCGGTCCGTGAAAAAAGGGGCTGGGGGGTTGGCTATGACAGGGGAGCCCAGTGATCCAGGAGGCCGCAGGGCCCAGGCGCCGCCGGAGGTACCCCCCCGGTGTCTTCGGGTCAGCATGCCCAGGCTCCCTCAGGATGGTCACGCTGCCACAGCTGGGGCCCACCATGTGCCGGCCTCCATGACCCCTCAGCGTGCAGTAGAGCGGGATGATCTGGCAGTGAAAGTGTCAGGGACTGCTCCTGCAGCTGCTATGTCACCGGGAGAGAGGCAGGTACATGGTGGAGGTATAAGAACAAAGTCAGCTTCAGGCAAACAGCTGGTGTGTAGTGTGACCAAGATGGCGCCGGCTGCTGGGGGAGGAGCAGCTGAGGCCACATTCCCCAGTGGGAACCAACCCCTTTTCAGGGAAGGGGGATGTGGCCAGCTCCCATCCAGTGCTCGGGACCCGGAAGTGACCGCCCGCGAACCGGAAGTGCACCCCCCGCGAACCGGAAGTGCACCCCCCGCGACCGGAAGTGCACCCCCCGCGACCGGAAGTGCACCCCCCGCGACCGGAAGTGCACCCCCCGCGACCGGAAGTACACCCCCCGCGACCGGAAGTGACCCCCCACGATCAGAACTGCCCCCCTGCGAATCTGCGGCTGGTGTCACCGGCTTGGAGGACCTGGGGGATGAGAGGCCGGGGGTGCGGGGGTGCCTAGTCCCGGATGCTGCAGCAGGCACCTCCAGGCACCCCCGGCAAGTAATGGACAGCATGGACGGTAATATGGACGGTAACATGGACGGTAAGCTGCCACCCCCCCAGGTCCCCATGGACATTACCACAAGCCCCGAGGGGCTCCCTGCAGGACAGGCGGGGTGGGGGGAATGTCAGGTGGGACCCCTCCCGGTGGACTGTGCAGCTTATGACTTTATCCGTGAGTTGGAGGGGTCCCAGGGGGGCATCCCCCCAATACGGGTTGAGTCCCAAGGGGCTGGTGAGGTCGCAGAGGGGTCTGGTTGGGGGAGTTTGGTGGGGGAGGTACCCCCCTCTGCTGTGGCCCCAGGGGGGGAGGGGCCTGTAGTCAGGCCAAGGGTGGTGGGTCAGGGGGGTCAGGGTAGTTCAGTGGGGGTGGGTGCAACACCACCGGCAGGGATGGGGGCCCCCCCGTTCCCCCCCACTTCTGGGGGTGCTGAGGGGGGTGCCCCGCTTCCGGAGAACATCTTTCGGGGGTCTCCGGAGGCCAACTTATTATCTGCCCTAAAGGGGGGTCGCTCTTTCGCCCAGGTGGCGGGCTCTCGTGCCCCTCTGGACCACCTGTACAGCCGGTTTGGCGCCCAGAATTTCCGCGCCCCCCCTGCTGACCAGGAGAGGACGCAGGGGTCGGCGTGGACGAGGGGTACAGGTGGTCCAGAGAGGAGGCGTAGGAATGTTGTCCAGCTTCGGTACGAGGGTCCGGACCCCTGCCCCGCCCGAGGGGAGGTGGTGGACCTGGTACTCTCCTTGGGTTTTGGGGTGGGTGACCTTTTTGCTGTCATCCACCCCACCAACACACGGGAGTTTGACATCAGTTTTGTCACTCCCGTGTGTATGGAACGCTTCATCACCAGCTTTGGGCTGGTGAGGGGCGTTGACCCTTGGAAGAAGTACAGGCTCATTCCCATCTCCAGGCAGGAGGAGGTAAAGAACATCACCATCCTGGTGAGGAATGAGTCGCTCCCTCCGGAGGACATTGCCACCTGGCTTGGGAGGTACGGGCAGTTGCAAACCCCCCTGAGAAAGAACCTCGATGAGCGCGGGGTCTGGACCGGGGCTTGGTTGGCCAGGATCCGGCTTAAGAGGGAGGGCAACAGTGTTGCCCACCTCCCTGGCAGCGCCTTCCTGGGCAGAGACCGGATCCTGGCCTTCTACCCGGGACAGCCCCGTCGTTGCTTCAAGTGCGGCAGCCCGACCCACATGAGCTCGGACTGCACGGTGGTCAGATGTGGCCGGTGCCACGAGTTTGGCCACCTGTCCGAGTCATGTGGGAAGATATGCTGCAACTTGTGTGGTGAGATGGGGCACCCGTTTAGCAGGTGCCCCAAAGCATATCGGGGTTCTTCCTCAGGGGGGGGACCTCCCGGGCCGGGAGCGGCCGAAGCCCCCCCGGCGAGTGATGGCCGGGGGGGTGGGGATCCTGGGGCCCCTAATGCCCCTCCGGAGGGACCAACAGGCCCACAGCCTCAAAGAAGGCGGAGCAGGCGTGGGCGATGGGCTCCCCCCCCGGGAGATACGGGCTCAGTTGGCCAGGAGGCTCCCGATCCTCCGGAAGGCGAAGCCGGTGGGGAGGAGTCGGGGAGGCCTGGGGGTCCTGGGCCTGAGGGTCCGGGGCCCCGGCTTTCCCCTCCTTTAGTTGCAGGGCCGATCCCCCCCCCTCCACCTGTTCTATCTGCCTCCCCATGCAGCCCCCCCTCATCTTCCCATCCCCGTCCCCCCCCCCCTCGTCCCCCCCCTCCCAAGTCCCGTCCCCCCCCTCCCCCTTCTTCTGCCGATCCCCTTTCTGTCCCCCCCCCTGTCTCTGGCCCCCCTCCTGCCTCTCCCATCCCCCCCCCTTCTGGACCCAAAGTCTCCTCTGGCCTTGTGGCCATGGAGACGGAAGCTGCTCGAGCCTCATCTAAGAGGGAAATCTCGAGCAGCGGGTCCGAGGAGGGGGGTGGCGTAGTCACCTCAGAGAGATGGCAGGAGTGGGAGCAGGTGAGACGCAGGAAGAAGGGGAAGGCTGTGAAATCTGGGGGCGGGAGGTCCCCTGTGAAGGGTGGGGTTCCCCCAGGGGCACGAAGTGGGGTGTCCCTGGGGAACCCGTTTGGTGTCCTCTCCTCCTCCTCGGACTCAGAGGAGGAGGAGGGAGTGTAAATATGTAAATATGTTTTGGTGTTTGTAGTATGAAGGAGAACGTGACCCTTTCAATCATTTTGATGGCGGTACCCTCTCCAATACGGCTTGCGACCATTAATGTCGCAAGTATTCGTTCTGCACGAGCTCGTTTTATGGCCTTTGATTTTCTCAGCCGTGTTGAAGCTGACATTTTGTT
>NW_024404858.1:0-20404 GCF_905171775.1 Rana temporaria
AAGAGGCAGGAAGCCCTCCAGGGGTCAGCTTAAGGGCAGTACACCAACTGCATTACGTGGCGCTGCTGTGTCTCAACGGTACAGCAAAAGTTCTTTAGTGTGGGCCTTTTTTGAAACCTGTCCATCAGATGCTACCTTTGCTGTTTGCAACATATGTCTCAAGCGTATCTCGCGTGGCCAAAACATCACCCGCTTGGGCACCACATGCTTGTCCAGACATATGTCGACCTGCCATGCAGCTCGTTGGCAGGCATACCAGAAAGACCCACACCAAAGACCAAAGCGGTCCTCCCCTTGCCCTTCTGTGACCTCAAACCCCACTAGACCCCTAGTCCTCTCTGCAGCCTGCACCGAAGGTGTAGAAATAGGTGTGTCACAACGTAGTAGTGGTAGTACATCCGGCCAATCTACTGATATTACCAGACAAATTTCCCTGCCCCAGCTGCTGCAGCGCCGAAAGAAGTACGCTCCCAGCCATCCACATGCCCAGCGGTTGAATGCTAGTTTAGCAAAATTGCTAGCACTTCAACTGCTACCTTTTCAGTTGGTAGATTCTGCCCCCTTCCGTGAGTTTGTGGAATGTGCAGTACCTCAGTGGCAAGTACCCAAACGCCACTTTTTTTCACGGAAGGCGATTCCGGCTCTCTACCGGCATGTGGAAGGCAATGTCCATACCTCGCTGGACAGGGCGGTCAGTGGTAAGGTGCATCTTACCGCTGACTCATGGTCCAGCAGGCATGGACAGGGACGTTACCTGTCTTTTACGGCCCATTGGGTGACTCTGCTGGCAGCTGGGAAGGACGCAGGTCAAGGTACAGTAGTTTTGGAGGTTGTTCCACCACCACGCCTCCAAAACACTACAACTGCTTGTGACACACCTCTCTCCTCCACCCCCTCCTCTTCTTCTTCCTCTGTGGCCTCTTCCTGTGGTGATGTTGGCTCAGAACCAGCCGTAGGCGTACGACGGGCTACGCAGGAATGCAGGCCAAGAGATGCCATGCGGTCCTAGAGCTGGTGTGCTTGGGAGACAGGAGCCACACTGGGGAAGAGGTTCTTTCAGCTCTGCAGGGGCAGGCTCAGAGGTGGTTGACGCCACGCCAGCTGAAGCCTGGAATGGTGGTCAGCGATAATGGCACCAACCTCCTCTCTGCCCTGCGACGTGGAAAACTCACCCATGTGCCCTGTTTTGCGCATGTTCTCAATTTGGTGGTGCAGCGGTTCTTGGGCAGGTACCCTGGCTTACAGGATGTCCTGAGGCAGGCCAGGAAAGTCTGTGTGCATTTCCAGAGGTCATATAATGCCACTGCTCGGCTGACAGACCTCCAGCGGGAATACAACCTGCCCAAGAACCGCCTAATCTGTGACATGCCCACCAGATGGAACTCTACGTTGGCCATGCTGCAGCGGCTGCACACGCAGCAGAGGGCCATCAATGAGTACCTGTGCCAATATGGCAGCAGAACTGGCTCAGGGGAGCTTGGGTTTTTTTCACCACGCCAGTGGGCCTTGATCAGGGATGCATGCACTGTCCTGTCACCATTTGAGGAGGCCACGAGGATGGTGAGCAGTGACAGTGCATGCATCAGTGAGACTGTCCCGCTTATTCACATGTTGGAGCACACCCTACGTGGAATAATGGACAGGGCCCTTGAGGCAGAACAGAGGGAGGAAGAGGAGGACTTCCTTACCTCTCAAGGCCCCCTTTATCCAGACACTGTTACTGCTTGCCCACCTGGAACACAGGAAGAGGAGGAGGAGGATGAGGAAGAGGAGGAGGAGGAGGATTGTATCAGCAGCATGGAGGTGGAGCCTAGCACTCAGCATCAACAGCAGCAGTCTTCAAGGGATCATTTACAGTCCCAAGGAACACGTGGACTTTTACGTGGCTGGGATGAGGTGGCTGAGGATCCTGTCATCCTCAGTGACCCAGAGGACTGTGCCCCGAATGCCTCTGCAAACCTACGCTGCATGGCCTCCCTGATCCTGCAAAGCCTGCGTAAGGATCCTCGTGTACGTGCTATCAAGGAGAGGGATCATTACTGGCTGGCAACTCTCCTTGATCCACGTTACAAGAGTAAGGTAACGGATCTTATGTTGCCATCGCAGAGGGAGCAGAAGATGAAACTACTGCGGGAGGCCTTGCAGAAGGGTCTGTGCAATGCGTTCCCAGAACCGGGGGGATTACCAAAACCTGGCCCTGGACAACGTCTTGCTGAGGCTTCGATGAGTCAGAGAAGGAGCGGTGGAGAAGGTGGCCGTCTGACCGATGCGTTCAGACAATTTTTTAGTCCGCAGCTCCAAGGTCTGACCGGTTCCAGCGTCTGGTTTACATGGTCCGGGAATACCTCGCGGCAAGATCCGACTTGGACACCTTCCCCACGAAAAATCCTCTGGCTTACTGGGTCTTGAGGATGGATCACTGGCCAGAGCTTGCACAGTACGCAATTGAGCTACTGGCTTGCCCTGCATCCAGTATTCTTTCAGAACGCACATTCAGTGCTGCTGGAGGCTTTGTGACCGATCACAGGGTACGCCTCTCCACCGACTCTGTTGATCGACTGACCTTCATCAAAATGAATCAGGCTTGGATCAACACCGGCTACCAAGCACCTGATGCTGATGTTACTGAATAAGAATTTTGTGTTGAAATATCAGATCCCTTTGAGACTGCTGATGCTGAGTGACTGTCCTGTTATGCTGCTGATGGAATATCCTTCTCCTCCTCACTTTTCATGCTGTTAGCTAGTAAGAAATTTAGTTTTTCTGTGCTCCGCCACCAGTGCCTAAGGCCTAATTTTTCTGCCCCTGTTTAACAGGGGCGCCTAATAACAATTTTTGATGCAATACTTTGCACGTGGCCTAAGGCCTAATTTTTGTGCCCCTGTGTAACAGGGGCATCTAATAACAATTTTTGATGCAATACTTTGCATGTGGCCTAAGGCACAATTTTTGTGCCCCTGTGTAACTGGGGCGTCTAATAACAATTTTTGATGCAATACTTTGCACGTGGCCTAAGGCACAATTTTTGAGCCCCTGTGTAACAGTGGCGCCTAATAACAATTTTTGATGCAATACTTTGCACGTGGCTCCTTGTTGCGCTCCAATTACAGATATTGGGAGGGGTTGCAGTGTTATGTTGCGCCTACGGACACATTTTTATGCCCCTGTGTAACAGGGGCACCTAATAACAATTTTTGATGCAATACTTTGCACGTGGCTCCTTGTTGCGCTCCAATTACAGATATTGGGAGGGGTTGCAGTGTTATGTTGCGCCTACGGACACATTTTTATGCCCCTGTGTAACAGGGGCACCTAATAACAATTTTTGATGCAATACTTTGCACGTGGCTCCTTGTTGCGCTCCAATTACAGATATTGGGAGGGGTTGCAGTGTTATGTTGCGCCTACGGACACATTTTTATGCCCCTGTGTAACAGGGGCGCCTAATAACAATTTTTGATGCAATACTTTGCACGTGGCTCCTTGTTGCGCTCCAATTACAGATATTGGGAGGGGTTGCAGTGTTATGTTGCGCCTACGGACACATTTTTATGCCCCTGTGTAACAGGGGCACCTATTAACAATTTTTGATGCAATACTTTGCACGTGGCTCCTTGTTGCGCTCCAATTACAGATATTGGGAGGGGTTGCAGTGTTATGTTGCGCCTACGGACACATTTTTATGCCCCTGTGTAACAGGGGCACCTAATAACAATTTTTGATGCAATACTTTGCACGTGGCTCCTTGTTGCGCTCCAATTACAGATATTGGGAGGGGTTGCAGTGTTATGTTGCGCCTACGGACACATTTTTATGCCCCTGTGTAACAAGGGCGCCTAATAAAAATTTTTGATGCAATACTTTGCACGTGGCTCCTTGTTGCGCTCCAATTACAGATATTGGGAGGGGTTGCAGTGTTATGTTGCGCCTACGGACACATTTTTATGCCCCTGTGTAACAAGGGCGCCTAATAACAATTTTTGATCCAATACTTTGCACGTGGCCTCCTTGTTGCGCTCCAATTACAGATATTGGGAGGGGTTGCAGTGTTATGTTGCGCCTACGGACACATTTTTATGCCCCTGTGTAACAAGGGCGCCTAATAACAATTTTTGATGCAATACTTTGCACGTGGCTCCTTGTTGCGCTCCAATTACAGATATTGGGAGGGGTTGCAGTGTTATGTTGCGCCTACGGACACATTTGTATGCCCCTGTGTAACAGGGGCGCCTAATAACAATTTTTGATGCAATACTTTGCACGTGGCTCCTTGTTGCGCTCCAATTACAGATATTGGGAGGGGTTGCAGTGTTATGTTGCGCCTACGGACACATTTTTATGCCCCTGTGTAACAGGGGCGCCTAATAACAATTTTTGATGCAATACTTTGCACGTGGCTCCTTGTTGCGCTCCAATTACAGATATTGGGAGGGGTTGCAGTGTTATGTTGCGCCTACGGACACATTTTTATGCCCCTGTGTAACAGGGGCACCTAATAACAATTTTTGATGCAATACTTTGCACGTGGCTCCTTGTTGCGCTCCAATTACAGATATTGGGAGGGGTTGCAGTGTTATGTTGCGCCTACGGACACATTTTTATGCCCCTGTGTAACAAGGGCGCCTAATAAAAAATTTTGATGCAATACTTTGCACGTGGCTCCTTGTTGCGCTCCAATTACAGATATTGGGAGGGGTTGCAGTGTTATGTTGCGCCTACGGACACATTTTTATGCCCCTGTGTAACAAGGGCGCCTAATAACAATTTTTGATCCAATACTTTGCACGTGGCTCCTTGTTGCGCTCCAATTACAGATATTGGGAGGGGTTGCAGTGTTATGTTGCGCCTACGGACACATTTTTATGCCCCTGTGTAACAAGGGCGCCTAATAACAATTTTTGATGCAATACTTTGCACGTGGCTCCTTGTTGCGCTCCAATTACAGATATTGGGAGGGGTTGCAGTGTTATGTTGCGCCTACGGACACATTTTTATGCCCCTGTGTAACAGGGGCGCCTAATAACAATTTTTGATGCAATACTTTGCACGTGGCTCCTTGTTGCGCTCCAATTACAGATATTGGGAGGGGTTGCAGTGTTATGTTGCGCCTACGGGCACATTTTTATGCCCCTGTGTAACAGGGGCGCCTAATAACAATTTTTGATGCAATACTTTGCACGTGGCTCCTTGTTGCGCTCCAATTACAGATATTGGGAGGGGTTGCAGTGTTATGTTGCGCCTACGGACACATTTTTATGCCCCTGTGTAACAGGGGCGCCTAATAACAATTTTTGATGCAATACTTTGCACGTGGCTCCTTGTTGCGCTCCAATTACAGATATTGGGAGGGGTTGCAGTGTTATGTTGCGCCTACGGACACATTTTTATGCCCCTGTGTAACAGGGGCGCCTAATAACAATTTTTGATGCAATACTTTGCACGTGGCTCCTTGTTGCGCTCCAATTACAGATATTGGGAGGGGTTGCAGTGTTATGTTGCGCCTACGGACACATTTTTATGCCCCTGTGTAACAGGGGCGCCTAATAACAATTTTTGATGCAATACTTTGCACGTGGCTCCTTGTTGCGCTCCAATTACAGATATTGGGAGGGGTTGCAGTGTTATGTTGCGCCTACGGACACATTTTTATGCCCCTGTGTAACAAGGGCGCCTAATAACAATTTTTGATGCAATACTTTGCACGTGGCTCTTTGTTGCGCTACAATTACAGTATGTTTGAGGGGTGCCCTTTTTTCTACAATTTTGCTTTCCCAAAAAGATAATGCCACCCCCCCACCACCCCTAAAATAATCGAGATATTGTTCCCACACAGCACGTGCGCAACCAGTATTAAATTACTTTGTTCTTATAATAATTTAATGTTGTGCAGGGACATTTCTAAACATGTGCCACTACTAGAGACACACAGCAGGTGTGATATTTGAAGGAATTTTTCATTTTTTTTTTTTCACTTTAAACATCATTAAAATCGCTGCTCCGCAAAAACGTCCGTTTTTAAAATATTTTTTTCGATTGATACATGTTCCCTGGGGCAAGACCCGGGTTCTGAAAGACGTTTACCAACATTAAATTGAATATTGGTCTTTAAAATGATCGTTTTTGAATTCGAACGTTCGAGTCCCATAGACTTCAATGGGGTTCTAAATGTTCGCGCGAACCTGCGGTCTGTTCGAACGTTCTGATGCGAACCGAACCCGGGTATGTTCGGCTCATCCCTACCCTTGACACAACGGGCTCAGTTCAAGATGGGGTGTCTTGTGCATAAGGCCATCCATGGTCTTGGACCGGGCTATCTCAGAGAAAAATTCATCAGACATGTGCCTACCAGATCGCTGCGGTCTGAGAATTTGGCTTTGTTGAACATCCCCAAATTTGCTAAAAACAAATGAGGTGGGAGGACCCTGGAATTTCAATGAGCTCAGTTCTGGAACTCCTTGCCCCTTCATATAAGACTGGAGAATGATCTCCTAAAGTTTAGGAGATTGTTAAAAACATGGCTATATATCCAGGCTTTCGGGGTGACTTAAATATTAAACATTCTAATAGCTCTAAATTTTATATATTTAACTTTGTATGTTTTATATTTTCTTGTTCGCTGATTGTTATTGTTTTATTGTCACTTGTTTGGTCGATGTAGTTTTTGCCCCTTTTCTGTTTTGTTTTTATCCCGCCAGCGCATCGAGGCACGTGTGTAAGACTGCGCTGTTGTTTTATAAGCATTTTAATAAATAAATAAATAACATGAGAATCGATCTACAAAGCTTCATAAACAGGCACTCAGAGGAGAGCGATCTCCCCTGAGAATGCCTGAGAACTGAATAGCAGTATTTTACCGCACTTTCATAAAAGGACACCTATGAGACGTTTCTCTGGGCTGCAGTTCCTCTGATCTCCACAAGATGGTGATCTCACTTCTACCATAGAGAGAAGTCTCTATGGAAGACAGGAAGTGATGTCAGGGACAGACAGGAAGTTCCGGGTGAGAGGTGAGTCGGGCGAAGGTAGCGAGGAGACATCTTTGGAATCGGCAGCAGAGGAGGTAATAAGATCTTGGCCCAGATTCACGAAGCAGATACGACGGTGTATCTCAGATACACCATCGTATCTCGGATTTTTTCTGGTCCTATCTATGCACCTGATTCATAGAATCAGATACGCATAGATAGGGCTGAGATCCGACAGTGTCACACTGTGTTACACTGTCGGATCTTTTTTTCGATTTAAAAATGGCGCCGGGGGCGTTCCCGCTGATTTACACTGAATAATATGTAAATCAGCGAGATACGCGAAATTCACGACCGTACGCGGACCCGACGCGGTGTTCTTACGTCGTTTCCGTAGCGCGGTACCCGTCGTATACTTACCCATGCTAAAAGCAGGGGTAAGTATTGTTATAGTATTATTATAGTATGGCCGTCGTTCCCGCGTCGATTTGTATTTTTTTACGTAGTTTCCGTAAGTCGTTCTCGAATACGGAACTACGTAGTTTGCGTACGCATCGAAACCACTGACGTCCTATTGACGTCAGTGGGAGCAATGCACGCCGGGAAATTCCCCGGACGACGCATGCGTATTTAAATCGGCGCGGGAGCGCGCCTGATTTAAATATGACACTCCCCTAGCCGCGGAATTTGAATTCCGCTGGGGGAGTTAGGATCCGCCGTCGCAAGTTTGGAGGTAAGTGTTTTGTGAATTTGACACTTTCCTCACAAACTTGCGAGGGCGGATCTTAATTCACATAGGTTACACGGATCTAAAGATCCGCTAACCTTTGTGAATCTGGCCCCTTATCTTCTATTTACACCCAGTAACCCCGTCATGTCCGTCCTCTTCCTCCATAGTCACTGTGACGTCTTTTATCTCCAGCAGATGATGATACACACATATATAATGTGGAAACCTAGATTAACCCCTTCAGGGGCAGAACATTCCCCCACTTACAAGGCCGGAACATTCTCTTCATTTCAGTTTATACTAACAGATTATACGATAATACGGGTTGTTTTTTTTTTTTAGAGGTGGACTTATGAAACTTGTTTTTGATTTTATAATCTTTATGGAGGAGGAAATAACTATTCCTGATGTCTGTGAAGGTTCAACACAAGGGATGTGTCTGGATGATGACTTTTTCTTTGTGAGTATCAGGTGATGTCACTGTCTATTTCCCTATGTAGGAGTATTTAGAAGGACACAAGGATCTCTACAAGGACGTCATGATGGACAATCAGCCGCCCCTCACATCACCGGGTAAGAGGAGACTCTATTGTAAAGGAGAGAGCAGTACGGAGGCTCCACCTAGATCCCCCATCATCTGATAAACACATAGAAACAATGTATTCAGTCAGTGTGTGTGTTTCCTACAGATGGATCCAGTAATGGGAACCCACCAGAGAGATGTCCCCGTCCTCTGTATTCCCGGGATTCCACACAGGAAGGTCACACCATCCCCCACCATCATCAGGTAGATGAGGAACAATTATTGGTGGTTATGATTTATACACAAACATGTTTATTATAATGAATGTTTTATTATTTATTCAGAGTGGAAATCTCGGGGGTGATAATATTGATAATAAAGAGGAGTATGGAGTGATGGAGGAGTTTTCAGAAGGACACAAGGATATGATGGAGCCACTTAATACCAGGAACCCCCCAGATAGATGTCCCCGTCCTCTGTATTCCCGGGATTCCACACAGGAAGGTCACACCATCCCCCACTCTTACAAGGTTGGTGGGACGGAGCATCTAGAACATGGACTGGTGGAGATGATGTGTGGATTTTGTATGTAAGTTTATATCTTACAGATGATATTCTCTCTCATTCTCTTGGTTTAGAGTGGAGATCCAATCGATATAGAATTTGAGGTGAAATCAGAAGAAGAAGAAGAGACGTATGTGAGGGATGATCAGCAGTCTATGGAGGAGGATGGAAAAACGGGGACATTTATAGAGGAGGACACTCCTACAGAGATCAGCACAGGTGGGTCATTAACACTAAATCCATTCCTCCACCCATACTGCTCACTGATTGGTCCAGAGTAGGGCGGGGACTGGGTGATATCAGCCTGTAATCCCCTGGTCACTTTCCTGAGCTGTGTTCCCCGTCCTGTATTCCTGTATTTCTCTCGGATAATCTTCCTTCTCTGTGCTGCAGACACAATTTATGTCTCTAGACTGGATTTATGGAGATTCTGGGGTTCAGCTCAAAGCAAAATGTTGATTTTCACCATAGGGTTTGCTTGACCTAGACACCTGGGGTATGTACCTTGGGTCTTCTGCCCCATGCCTGGGTCTAGTGAGAACTCTGACAGTACAATTCTCCCGGGTTACTTGCTCTGTTATTTGCTGGCTGTGCCGGGTGGAGGGACATGTCTGTATAGTCTCAGACCCAAGTCACTGAGTGCAGTCTCAGGAGATGGGAGGCAGCGGTGTGGGATCTCTGCAACTTGTCTTCAGTAAACATTTCACCCAACACTGATTACTGAATACCAATATCATGAGTCCTGACCCCTGCACTATATACTCTATGTTGTACATTACATACTCCTGACCCCTGCACTATATACTCTATGTTGTACATTACATACTCCTGACCCCTGCACTATATACTCTGTGTTGTACATTACATACTCCTGACCCTCGTCCTATAATCCCCTCATCACTGTCACTCCTATAAAAGACAGTTCTCGTTGTTTCCTCACTCTCTGACTAAGGTCCATGAATAAAGAAATGATCTGGTAGGAAATCAGAGGAGCCATTTACTAGTTACCTTGAGGGGGGAATTGTAAGATCCTCAGAGACAAAGCTGCCTGATGTTAGCGGAGTCCTGGTTTAGGGGAACCAATCAGCTCATGTCTAGTAATAATCTTTGTATTTCTATTTTAGTAGATGGACGGGAGATGAGGAAAACCTCAGAGGATTGTCTCACTTTGTCTCCAGACTGTAAAGTAGAAGATGAGGACATCACACAGTATAGTCCAGGAGAAAACCCGACTACCTCAAATGTCCATCCGGCACCACACAGTGTAGATGGACCATCATATTCCTCTTATCCTGAGGAACCTCAGACTGTGCGGGACGGTGCCGGACCATCGTATTTCTCTTATCCTGAGGAACCTCAGACTGTGTGGGACGGTGCCGGACCATCGTATTCCTCTTATCCTGAGGAACCTCAGACTGTGCGGGACGGTGCCGGACCATCGTATTCCTCTTATCCTGAGGAACCTCAGACTGTGCGGGACGGTGCCGGACCATCGTATTCCTTTTATCCTGAGGAACCTCAGACTGTGCGGGACGGTGCCGGACCATCGTATTCCTCTTATCCCGAGGAACCTCAGACTGTGCGGGACGGTGCCGGACCATCGTATTCCTCTTATCCTGAGGAACCTCAGACTGTGCGGGACGGTGCCGGACCATCGTATTCCTCTTATCCCGAGAAACCTCAGACTGTGCGGGACGGTGCCGGACCATCGTATTCCTTTTATCCTGAGGAACCTCAGACTGTGCGGGACGGTGCTGTCTTTCCAACACATAAGAGGTTTTCATGTCCTGAGTGCAGAAAATGTTTTTCAATGAACTCCCAGCTTTCCACTCACCAGAGATCTCACACGGGGGAGAAGCCTTTTTCCTGTCCTGAGTGCGGGAAATGTTTTTCACAGAAGTCCCATCTTTCCAGACATCAGAGATCACACACGGGGGAGAAGCCTTTTTCCTGTTCTGAGTGTGGGAAATGTTTTTTACAGAATGCCAATCTTTCCAGACATCAGAGATCACACACGGGGGAGAAGGCTTTTTCCTGTTCGGAGTGCGGGAAATGTTTTTCAGAGAAGTCCAGTCTTTGCACACATCAGAGATCTCACACGGGGGAGAAGCCTTTTTCCTGTTCTGAGTGCGGAAAATGTTTTTTAATGAAGTCCAAGCTTTCCACACACCAGAGATCTCACACGGGGGAGAAGCCTTTTTCCTGTCCTGAGTGCCGGAAATGTTTTTCAAATAAGTCCTATCTTTCCACACATCAGAGATCACACACGGGGGAGAAGCCTTTTTCCTGTCCTGAGTGCGAAAAATGTTTTTCACAGAAGTCCCATCTTTCCACACATCAGAGATCTCACACGGGGGAGAAGCCTTTTTCCTGTTCTGAGTGTGGGAAATGTTTTTTACAGAAGTCCGATCTTTCCAAACATCAGAGATCTCACACGGGGGAGAAGCCTTTTTCCTGTTCTGAGTGTGGGAAATGTTTTTTACAGAAGTCCGATCTTTCCAAACATCAGAGATCTCACACGGGGGAGAAGCCTTTTTCCTGTTCTGAGTGCGGAAAATGTTTTTCAGTGAAGTCCAGTCTTTCCACACATCAGAGATCTCACACGGGGGAGAAGCCTTTTTCCTGTTCTGAGTGCGGAAAATGTTTTTCAGTGAAGTCCCATCTTTCCACACATCAGAGATTACACACGGGGGAGAAGCCTTTTTCCTGTTCTGAGTGCGGAAAATTTTTTTCAGAGAAGTCCAGTCTTTCCACACATCAGAGATCTCACACAGGGGAGAAGCCTTTTTCCTGTTCTGAGTGCGGAAAATGTTTTTCAGTGAAGTCCAATCTTTCCACACATCAGAGATCACACACGGGGGAGTGGCCTTTTTCCTGTTCTGAGTGGGGAAAATGTTTTTCAGATAAGTCCAATCTTTCCACACATCAGAGATTTCACACCGGGGAGAAGCCGTATTCCTGTCCTGAGTGAGGGAAATGTTCCTCACTGAAGTCCTGTCTTCCTGTACATCAGGGGTCCCACACAACCCTTGAGGTGTATTAGTGAGTGTGGGAAATGTCTTGTATGTGAATGTTGCTGGACATGTGGGGAAGAAGCACACCCTGATATACGGGTGAAACTCGAAAAATTTGAAAATCATGCAAAAGTTCATTTATTTTTCTAATAGGCGAGACGAATATATGAGAGAGACTCATTACATGCAAAGCAAGAGGGTTCAAGCCGTGATTTGTCATCATTGTGATGATTGTGGCTTCCAGCTCATGAAAACCCCAAATCCACAATCTCAGAAAATTCCAATATTCCATGCAATCAATAAAACACGGATTGTACAGAGAACGATATCGCACCTCTGAAAAGTAGAAGCTGCGTATTAATTGTGTGAAAATAGTGCAGCGCTGCGTATCTATAAATCTTATAGAAACAAATAATTATACATTCCATAAAACTATTTATGAAAAAAGAAATAAATGATAAAAAAACAGTTCATATGGAGGTTTCCAAAGCTGTCACCGCTGTGAAAAATCCGATTTAAATGGATCCAATATTCAGTGCGCACCCCCACCTGTTAAAATGCATGCTCACCTCAAGGGTGAGTATAAAACTCATAGACAGATCACTCCTCGTGTCCGATCACGATCCGTCCACTTTACCAATGGTAGTAATTCCTACAGTCTCCAGACTGCACCTCTGTGTGGGGAATCAACGTATAAATTGTCTCCAAACACCACCTTCCTCCATTCACTTATTAATAATCAATTCCACTTCTATATCCCGGGGGGAAGGACATGAAAGAAAAAACACAAGTACCATAGTGCTCTCTGCTTCTGAATTTATTATAAAAGACCCCCCTAAAAAGTTACACAGGAACAAAAATTGTCTCTGGACAGCCGCACCCTGAACAAATTGTCGCCTTTATTAAAAGAAGGACAGCACTACAAGTCACCGCAAAATAAAACCCGACTCCTGACGCGTTTCGCACTGAAACTAGTGCTTAGTCATAGCGAGAGTCCCCTAAAAAGTTACACTTACAAGAAATAACAATAAAAACAGCAAGTATCAAATCACCAGCTCATTCACCGCCGATCTAGACCCACGGCGCTTCGCCTGACATCACAGATAGGGCTCCTCCCTTCTAAACGCGTGTCGGCCTCTCGTTGGCCTTCGTCAGTAGATGGGTGGGTCAAATGAGGTGAAACCTTATATACCTGCCTGTTGCCTAGGCAACCCTTCAGGCATCACCGCAGTCTGTGAGGACACGCCCTCTTCCTGTGACTACAGAGCTCACATTCATAGAGCTGGAGAGCGTGTCACCCGAATCTGCAAACCAGCAGGGCGCTCTCACTCGATCACACCACTGAGCTCCGTGGTAATGTCCCGTTACAATCTAATCTCCACATGAGTGTGCGATGTATCGCCATATACATACAATAAAAAAACAAGTCTAAAATAAAATGAAAAGATGTTCCTATGTATATCTTTATCTACCGGGACAAATTCTATCTTTATTAGGACCTCGTTGTCCATTCATTAAAAATTATTATAGAAAACATAAATATGTATGAATCAATCACATATATGAAAAATCAATTGTACACCGATCCTAAAAAATAATAATAATATGTAAAACTACGGCTTGTCCAGGATTTGAACACAGGACCTCTCGCACCCCGAGTGAGAATCGTACCCCTAGACCAGCGAGCCGAGTTACCCCTCACACATTTCATGAGCTTATATCACTTTATAACCATATTACAATCAATCATTAAAGCGGTAGTTCACCCACAATCCCATGATGTTACCATCGAGACAGGCATTGTAGCGCGAGCTACAGTATGCCTGTCCCGATTTTTTTAACCCCGTACTCACCTCGTAGTCGTCCATCGTAGATTCCGGCTCCCGCGGGGAATGGGCGTGCCTATGGAGAGGGAGGATGATTGACGGCCGGCCCTGGCACGTCACTCTCCCCGAAGACAGCCGGAGTAGGTCTCGGCTCTTCACGGCGCGTGCGCACAGGCTATGCGCACGCGTCGTGAAGACCAAGCCTATTTCGGCTATTTCCGGAGAAGCGTGACGCGCCAGAGCCGGCCGTCAATCATCCTCCGTCTCCAGAGGCACGCCCATTCCCCGGTATCTTCGATGGACGACTACAAGGTGAGTATGGGGGGAAAAAATTCGGGACAGGCATACTGTAGCTCGCGCTACAGTGCCTGATTTAAAGGTAAAAGAAAAATTTTTTTTTTTTTTTACTGTCGATAGGGTGAACCCCCGCTTTAATAAAATCTAATGTGAATGTCGATCGGCGGTGAGTGAGCTGGTGATCTGATACTTGCTGTTTTTATTGTAAGTGTAACTTTTTAGGGGGGGCTTTTATAATAAATTCAGAAGCAGAAAGCACTATGGTACTTGTGTTTTTTCTTTCATGTCCTTCCCCCCGGGATATAGAAGTGGAATTGATTATTAACCACTTAAGGACCGGGGCCTGTTTTTCAGACTTGGTGCTTTCAAGACTAAACAGGTTTTTTTTGCAAGAAAATGACTTAAAACCCCCCAAACATTATATATATTTTTTTCTAAGACCCTAGAGAATAAAATTGCGGTCATTGCGATACTTTTTGTCACACCGTATTTGCGCAGCAGTCTTACAAGCGCACTTTTTTTTGTTAAAAAACTTTCATTTGAATACTAAAATAAGACAACAGTAAAGTTAGCCCAATTTTTTAATATTGTGAAAGATAATGTTACGCCGAGTAAAATGATACCCAACATGTCACGCTTCAAAATTGCGCCCGCTCGTGGAATGGAGTCAAACTTTTACCCATAAAAATCTCTGTAGGCGACGTTTAAAAAAATCTATAGGTTGCATCTTTTGAGTTACAGAGGAGGTCTAGGACTAGAATTATGTTGGCCATTGATAGCAGGAGAAAAATAAAAATGGAGTCATTCCCTCTCATTGGCTGAGTACATTTTGTGGTGGAAGATTTCACAGACATTTAGGGATCTATTATAAAACAAATTGTAGAATGAATGTGACACGCGTTCCTCCAATCATGACAAATATTGGATCATCGGCTCCATCTAGTGGCAAAAATCTGCCCATGTGGTATTAATACCGACCATTGACGTAAAACAGAAAATATCACATTTGGCCATTAGATGGTGCTAAGTACCATAGAAATTATCTCCACCTAGTGGCCAAATGCAATCATTTCCATTGTAAATGAATGGAAACCGTTCGACCAGCACAGCAAATATCCTAATAACATTCATCGTTCCCCCATTTACACAGAAGGAATGTACATGGACTTTCCCCGGGGGAATTGCTATGCACATATTTTATGAATAGACCCCTAAATGTCAGGAGACGTTTATATAAAGATGGGAAGTATGGAGCAGATGAATGAAATGACCTCCTAGCAATGTTATTACCAGGCTGCAGCTAGTGGGAGCTCTAATGTGTGAGCACAGCAGAGTGATCCCATCTAGCTCACATTAACCCTTTCACTGTCAGATGTTTTTGCACATTTTGGGTGTGAAGATTAGATAAAACCACCAAACATATATTATCTGATAGCAGAGGCCCTGGAGAATGAAATGGTGGTGATTGTTAAGGTGTTCCTCGTACACAAATTCCCCCTTAATATCCGGGGTTTATTTTCTCCTTTCCCCCCATTTCCTATGGTGTGATCTTTTCTACAATACTTTGTTACAATACACAACGTGTGTTACATTATTATATTGTATGACTTTGCCTCCACATTCCAGACAGGTCATTTTCCTGACCAATTGCATTACTACCTTTTTACTATTTCCTGATTCTATGACTGTAATCTGTTTAAAAGTAAAATTATATATATGTGTGTCGGTGGTGTAAGGCTTGCTAGAGTTCCCCCATAATATCAATGCATTGTAAGGCTTTCTAGAGTTCCCCCATAATATCAATGCATTGTAAGGCTTGCTAGAGTTTCCCCATAATATCAATGCATTGTAAGGCTTGCTAGAGTTCCCCCATAATATCAATGTTTGTAGAGATGTATCCTTTAACCCAGAACCGTTAGGATTAATTACACAGAAGCTAGAAACAGCCTTGCAATATGTTATTGTGTACGTGCAATAGAACAAATACATCTTGAATAACAAGATAGGGCATGCAGTAGAACAAGTCTTAGCTGGTTACACGCTCAGGAATGTTGTATAATTGTGACGTACTGTATTACTTGTATAAACTAATTACTTTACTACGATTGGCTGAACCAAGGGCGTTCCTTTTCTTGTATGTTTTGAATAAGTGCAGTGCCCACGAGGAATAAAATTGTAGTTTTTGATTCACCATATCCCTGCGTTTGTCTTGACTAACCGATGCATCAGATCCATACATCCAGAAGTCCTGAAGCCCGGGTCCAGTTGAACCACCAACCTCACAGGTGGAATGACAACAATTGCTGGTGGTGTTGTCACCTGTCACAGCCGTCACACCTGGTTTCCCGGCCAATGCACCAGATAAATGTTGCAGCAAAACGGCTCTTTGAGTTCTGGGAAACCAGGAATGGACTCTGGAACACGGACTTCAGGAAAACAAACCTTTTATTTCACCAGGGAAATGACCCAGCACCGACTTTGTGCTTCTGTGATTCCGACCTATCACGTTCTTGCAGTCGGTCTATAATCTCTCGGTCAAATGTTCCCTTTGGCCCATAGCAGGGCCAATCTTTTTCACACAATACATCTAATCTTTTAGGACTGAGTTTCAGTTTTCAACCTTTGCAGAAACCCTTCCTAAAATTTGCGGTTAAACACTGTAAGGAGACAAAACGCATGACTGGTTTCCACCCATTATGTAGCCTGCAGACACAGAGGGTTGGGTAAGGTTTTGAGAATCCGGTGAGGGGTCTGAATTCTCGACACAAATAGGGTTACTAGACAACACTTTCCCCTATCGGCGTCTGACGTGGTCTCCCGGGTGAGAAATACGCTTACACAGGGGGGTCCACACTCACTTCGTTGCTGAGCAACGTCTCATACAGACACAATTCATACCAACCTCTACCACCCAATTGTTACTGACTGAGTTCTGCCCGAGAAGCGCAACCTTCCAATGGGTTTTCCTCAGGATATGATCAGGCTCTCCTTCCCTCAAATATCGTTGAGAGGCCCCACCAGACAGATATCCCAAATCAAAAAGTAGAGATCTCACCTGTTCCTGACGTTGAAGCTCCAATTGTTTGGTTCCCGAGTCCGATTCGAGACAGGGTGGTCCTGGAACAGACAATTGAGATGTAGCGTGGTCTCCCAGACAATTGGTCTGGGGGGGGGGGCGCCAGAGACAATGCGGCAACTCAAGAGGCTGTCTCTAGCAGGCCAGTCACTGTGGGTCTGGTGGAATGCCACCTGCCACACCTGGTTTCCTGGCCAATGCACCCAGAGAAATGTTGAAGCAAAACGGCTTTTTGAGTTCTGGGAAATCAGGAATGGACTCCAGACATGGACTCCAGGAAAACAAACCTTTTGTTTAACCTGCAAAATGACTTTGCACCGACTCCTGCCAGAATGCCAAGTGGGCTCTTATAGGCGTTTACAACGTATATACACTGCTCAAAAAAATGGAAGGAACACTTGAAAACACATCAGATCTCAACAGGGAAACATATCATGTTGGATATCTATACTGGTATGGACTGGGTAATGTGTTGGGATCTATACTGGTATGGACTGGATAATGTGTTGGGATATATACTGGTATGGACTGGGTAATGTTTTGGGGTCTATACTGGTATGGACTGGGTAATGTGTTGGGATCTATACTGGTATGGACTCGGTAATGTGTTGGGATCTATACTGGTATGGACTGGGTAATGTGTTGGGATCTATACTGGTATGGACTGGGTAATGTGTTTGGATCTATACTGGTATGGACTGGGTAATGTGTTAGGATCTATACTGATATGGACTGGGTAATGTGTTAGGATCTATACTGGTATGCAGTGGCGGCTGGTGGCGGCTCTCCTTTACTCGCTTCTGTCAGATGCGAGTGAGGAAATGTCGATAAATGTCTCTTCCTGTATACACTGTGATCAGCCGTGATTGGGCACAGCTGGTCACGTGGTAAAGAGCCTCTATCAGAAACTTTTTATCGAGATCGGTGTTGCGGTGTGTCAGACTGACACACAACAATAGCGATTGCCACGCTGCATGCCCCCATAGGGCACGTGATCGAGGCTTATCCTGCTGGACATCATATGACGCCCAGTCAGGATAACTGAACAACTTCCCGGCTGTCATTTTGCTATAAGACAGGTGGGAAGTGGTTAAAAGTCTTCACAGGTCATCAGCTTAAAGGTAACTCTGAATAATGGGCCTAGAGTGCAGGGGTCAGAAGTATAACATATACAGAGGTCAGGAGTATATCATATACAGTGGCCAGGAGTATATCATATACAGTGATCAGGAGTATATCATATACAGGGGTCAGGAGTATATCATATACAGGGGTCAGGAGTATATCATATACAGGGGTCAGGAGTATATCATATACAGAGGTCAGGAGAATATCATATACAGGGGTCAGGAGTATATCATATACAGGGGTCAGGAGTATATCATATACAGAGGTCAGGAGAATATCATATACAGGGGTCAGGAGTATATCATATACAGAGGTCAGGAGTATATCATATACAGTGGTCAGGAGTATATCATATACAGGGGTCAGGAGTATATCATATACAGGGGTCAGGAGTATATCATATACAGAGGTCAGGAGAATATCATATACAGGGGTCAGGAGTATATCATATACAGGGGTCAGGAGTATATCATATACAGAGGTCAGGAGAATATCATATACAGGGGTCAGGAGTATATCATATACAGAGGTCAGGAGTATATCATATACAGTGGTCAGGAGTATATCATATACAGGGGTCAGGAGTATATCATATACAGAGGTCAGGAGTATATCATATACAGAGGTCAGGAGTATATCATATACAGAGGTCAGGAGTATATCATATACAGTGATCAGGAGTATATCATATACAGAGGTCAGGAGTATATCATATACAGGGGTCAGGAGTATATCATATACAGAGGTCAGGAGTATATCATATACAGGGGTCAGGAGTATATCATATACAGGGGTCAGGAGTATATCATATACAGTGGTCAGGAGTATATCATATACAGAGGTCAGGAGTATATCATATACAGTGGTCAGGAGTATATCATATACAGAGGTCAGGAGTATATCATATACAGTGGTCAGGAGTATATCATATACAGGGGTCAGGTGTATATCATATACAGAGGTCAGGAGTATATCATATACAGGGGTCAGGAGTATATCATATACAGTGATCAGGAGTATATCATATACAGGGGTCAGGAGTATATCATATACAGAGGTCAGGAGTATATCATATACAGTGATCAGTGTCTTCTACTGACATTAGAGAGAAAAGTCTCTCCTGTACGGTTCTCTCCTTGACATATCGTAGAATGATGCCGTATTGTTCTTTCAGTGTCATCATCCCGTGTTCTGTCCATTTCCACACCGACACCAACATCCCCTCCACCATCCCGCTGTATTTGTTGTCTCACCATGTTTCCAATGATGGAGATCCAGAGACTGACCGGAGTCTTCTTCTCCATGTCACCAGACACCAGACCACCTCTTCCTCTACTATTGGGGTGCTGGGCCTTTCTATGACTACTCAGGAACCCCAACCTCTTCTATAGGATTGTGAAGATTTCTATCCTTTTTACTAAGAAGCTGACGAAGATGTCCATGATGTAGATGAGGGTTACATATAGTATGAGCAGCATCACCCTTCTCTCTGTCACCAAGACCTAGTCTGGCAATGCCCAGAATGTTACCAATTAGTCTCTGACCAATCTCACGGTTTGGATGGAATTTCTCCTTATATCAGTGGTCAGTGTAGTGAGCCCTTACATTGGTGACCAATGGGAGAAGGAATCTCTTATATGTCATCAGTGGGAAGACTGCCCTCCTTACAGATCATTGATGTCAATTGTTACTGAGAGACAGAAATTGTCCATTGCTCAAGGAACCCCTAGAACCCTTTGGAGGAACCCTGGCTGAGAAAGTCTGGACTAGGCAGTAATATATTTCTTTCCCCCTTGGTGGGAGTGGAGATGACCCATCTATAAGGATATACAGTATATACACACACAGCACAAGGCCGTGTTCAGACTACGAGATGGTTCTTGTGGCTGCAGTTCCTCTGAAATCCACAAGGTGGCGATCGTCTCACTTCTACCATAGAGAGAAGAAGTCTCTATGGAAGACCGGAAGGGATGTCATGTACAGACAGGAAGTTCCGGGTGAGAGGGGAGTCAGGAAGAAGTAGTGAGGAGACGTTGTTGGAATCGGCAGCAGAGGAGGTAATAAGATCTTCTCTTCTATTTATACCCAGTAACCCCGTCATGTCCGTCCTCTTCCTCCATAGTCACTGTGACGTCTTTTATCTCCAGCAGATGATGATACACACATATATAGTGTGGAGACCTAGATTAACCCCTTCAGGGTTTAGAACATTCCCCCACTTACAAGGCCGGAACATTCTCTTCATTTCAGTTTATACTAATGGATTATACCAGGGCTCAAA
>NW_024404859.1:0-20241 GCF_905171775.1 Rana temporaria
TAGCGGCGGGAAAAAAAAATTGCTTTTAAGATCTGACAGCGTAAGAGCCTTACGCCTGTCAGATCTAATGGGTATCTATGCGTAACTGATTCTAAGAACCAGTCGCATAGATACCCGGGGCCAGATTAGGAGTTAGGACGGCGCAAATGGTGTTGCGCCGTCGTAACACCTTTGAGAATCTGGGCCAGGGTGATCTACACATTAGAGGGTCCCGGGAAGCTGGACAAGGAGCCTCCAGAACTCTCCAGGGCAAGCGGAGTCCCACAACCCCCCCCCCCCCCCACCCAAAGTCACTCCTGTCACATTGTCTGTTTTAATTATCACCCATGTGAGTTGCTGAATGTTGTACCTTCATTAAACCTTACCATATGGCTACACTTGGAGGCAACTTTCTTCTCTTTTATCCTCAGTTGTGACATGCTACTTGTATATCAAGACATCGCTTGTATATCAAGTAAAAATGTATTAAAAAATGTTGCTTGTCTTGCAAAATGCTCTCAAACCAAGGTTTTACTGTACAGGCGGATGTGTCCTTATGTTCTTACCAGTGAGGTCCGTGTTCCAGTAACACCATTCTCAGGTCAGGATCCCCAAAAGGGGTACTGGACTGATATGTTCGGGTATCCACCCTCAAGAAGGCATTTGCCTTATATCCACTTTGGAGGCTTTACTAAGAATTGGGGTGACTTTCACCCGTTGTAAAGAAGTAACAAACCGTTGCTGGTTTGGGTAAAGCATCGCATCTCGCCAATCCTGGTTTTAATCTGATGCTTTTAAAGTGATTGTAAATAGAGGTCGACCGATATGGGTTTTTCTCTGGCCGATATATGATGCAGATATTTGCAGGCGATATTTTAGGCCGATATTTTTTTTTTTTTAATTAATTAATTTTTTTGGCAGGTGGCACTGATTGGCAGGTTGTACTGGATGGCACTAATTGACAGTGGCAGGTGGCACTAATTGACAGGTGGCATTGGCAGGTGGCACTGGTGCCACCCCCCCCTCAGTACAGACCCCTCTCCCTCCAGTATAGACACCCCCCCCCCTTCCTCAATACAGACCACCAACTCCCCCCTCAGTACAGACACCCCCCCCACTCCTCAGTACAGACCACCAACTCCCCCCTCAGTACAGACACCCCCCCCACTCCTCAGTACAGACCACCAACTCCCCCCTCAGTACAGACACCCCCCCCCCCACTCCTCAGTACAGACCACCAACTCCCCCCTCAGTATGTACAGACACCCCCCCACTCCTCAGTACAGACCCACAACTCCCCCCTCAGTACAGACACCCCCCCACTCCTCAGTACAGACCCACAACTCCCCCCTCAGTACAGACACCCCCCCACTCCTCAGTACAGACCCACAACCCCCCCCTCAGTACAGACACCCCCCCACTCCTCAGTACAGACCCACAACTCCCCCCTCAGTACAGACACCCCCCCCCCCACTCCTCAGTACAGACCACCAACTCCCCCCCTCAGTACAGACACCCCCCCACTCCTCAGTACAGACCCACAACTCCCCCCTCAGTACAGACACCCCCCCACTCCTCAGTACAGACCCACAACTCCCCCCTCAGTACAGACACCCCCCCACTCCTCAGTACAGACCCACAACTCCCCCCTCAGTACAGACACCCCCCCCCACTCCTCAGTACAGACCACCAACTCCCCCCCTCAGTACAGACACCCCCCCACTCCTCAGTACAGACCCACAACTCCCCCCTCAGTACAGACCCCCCCCCCCCCCCTCAGTACAGACACCAGAGAGTGGTGTGTGTGTGTGTCCCAGGAGCGTGGGCCCCTCCTCCTCTGTGGGTGTAAACAGAGAGAAGGTCCGCCGCGCTGGGTGTACAAAGATGGCCGCGGCTCCAGATCTAGGCCGAAGCCGCTGCCTTTCCTGATGCTATGGCCGCGGCGGCAATCCGTGAAACACAGTGTGCCGATCCGAAGGGGGTGACCCCTTCGGATCACGGATCAACGGTGATCTTTTGCACCACTAGCAGCCATGTTAAATATTGGCCTAATTTGGATAAAAATCGGCCGATGCCGATTTCTCCAAAGCGGCCAATATATCGGTCGACCTCTAATTGTAAACCTTGTTGTCGTTGTTGTTGTTCTTCAACCAAACACTTATTGCAATGTTTTTCTAAAAAAAAAATATGTAGAAGCATATGTATCGGCCTAAACGCAAGATTTTATATATATATATATATATATATATATTTTTTTGGGGGATATTTATTATATCAACGTTTTTTATAGCGCAAAAAATAAAAACCGTAGAGGTGATCAAATGCCACCAACAAGTTCTATTTGTGGGGGGGGGGGAGGACTTCAGTTTTGTTTGGGAGCCACACCGTGCAATTGTCAGTTCAAGCGACGCAGTGCCGAATAGCGAAAAGTGGCCCCGTCATTTGGTAGCCAAATCCTCCGGAGCTGAAGTGGTTAGTATGGGGCCCGGGTCTCATGGGGTGAGACCCCCGGTCTCTGTGCTGGGAGTGCGGCATGCTTCCAGCACAAAGGGAGATGCGCAAATATGCGGCAAAAAGCCCCCGTCCAATGGGGTGGCATATTTGTGTGATGTCGGCGTGAAGGGGTTAATATCGGTAATGTGTGACTCTTCTTGTGAGGTTCTAACGCCAATCTTCTCTCCTACAGAGTCCAGCGGTTCATCTGGAGCTGTCGTTGCTGGTATACTGATCCCTCTGGCTCTGATTATTATCATCCTCCTCATCATCATCATATTGTGTTGTCGTAACCACAAACGTAAGTACAACAAAATGTATTTATTTCCTACATTCAAACTTCCTGTAGTGTTCCCCCTGTCTGTGTCCCCTGGTACAGGATATGTTATTCAGTAATAGTCGGGGGAGGGGGGGTCATAGTGAGATAAACAGAACAAGAAATTAGGATAGAGAGAGATAAAAAGGGAAAGAAAGGAGAACAAAGAGTTGCATCCTAAAATGTGGAGTGGAAGGGACTCGGAGCGCTAAATGTCCGTAGGTTAGGGGCGCAAATTACTGGTCTTGCCTCGGGTGCTGACAACCCCCGCTACGATTATTATTATTATTATTATTATTATTATTATTATATTACTGTTTGGGGTCCCCACAACCAGGACCGTTTAAAGGAATTTGGGGGCCCCAAGCAAAATGGACATGGAGGCCCCCAACCCCCCCCACACGTTCTTTTTACCCCCCCCCCCCCCCAATCCCTACCGGGTCCGTACCACGCGGCAGGAGATTCAGTTTCCTGTGCACTTCCTGTCAGTCTGGCCGGGAACAGGAAACTGAATCTCCTGTACTGCTGTACCGCGCGGTACCCTGCCAGAGTCCGGACTGACAGGAGAGAAGGAAAAGGAGCTTGGCCACGCTACAGAGAAGGGGAAGTGACGACTTGAGGCAGCAGTGCTGCAGGCTCTCTATAGAGCGCTCAAGCAGCTGTAGGAGGCGCGGCAAGGGCCATGCTTGGGGCCCCAGGCCAGTTCGGGGCCCCAAGCAATTGCTTGGTTTGCCTGCCTTGTAGAAACGGGCCTGCCCACAACTTGGGAAATTTTTCTCAAGGGGTCACGGCACTAGAAGGGTGAGAACCACTGAATTTCTTTGAGCGAACGGACAGCGGCATCTAAATCGCCGATCCGAGTAGAACCGGGATCCTCCAGCTGTTGTAGAACTACATGTCCCATGAGGCATTGTAACACTCTGACATTCTCAGAGGCATGATGGGAATTGTAGTTCCTGAACTGGAGGGCTGTAGTTTGAAGACCCCCCTGGAGTAGAATGTGTAGCAAGCTCCAACCAACCAAAGTGTGCTCTCCTTGTGCTCTCCTTGTGCTCGGTGTATAAGGTGATCCTATACAGGAAGAGACACAATAAAAGGGCATCACATTTATATGAAGTCATCCTAAATTGTCATATCGGTGCGAATAAAATCCATATAAAAGGTGCTCGGAGTTTCTAAACTTCAATAGTCCCGCCTTCTCTTTGCCGTGAAGGAAAGCTAAAGTACACCACCGAGTGCAAAGGAATCCCCACATGTCATTGAAGTGGAGTTGACCCGTTTTTTTTTTTTTGTTTTTTTGTTTTTTTTATATTCCCAAAAATAAAAAAATAAAAAAATTGAAGAAAATATTTTTTTTATACTCGCCTGAAAGCGGTTGCTATGCGGAACTAGCTCTTCTGCCTCTTCTTCCCCTGCGGTGGATCTTCTGCCTCGTCCTCCGTCGCGGTATCTTCTGGTAAATGAGCCGCGCTGCCTTCTGGGAACTGTGTGTATCCCAGGAGGCAGCCTCCCAGGGCTCGACAAATCCCGGTCGCCATGGCGACTAGAAATAGGGTCCTGGCGACTTGGCTTGGAAGGGGGGCAAAAAAAAAAAATTAATACCAACGGTGGTGAGCCGTTGGTATTACAAGTTATTACCACCAGATGTGTGAGCTGGCGCCATCTGGTGGTGGCCGTTGGTATTACAAGTTAAGCATTACAAGTTAAACAGCAATTCTAATGTAATTTTTCACTATTTTCACTGCCATCTTCTTCCCTCTAATTAGAACCCCCAAACATTATATATATTTATTATCCTAACACCCTAGAGAATAAAATGGCGATCGTTGAAATACTTTCTGTCACGCCGTATTTGCGTAGCGGTCTTGCAAGGGCACTTTTTTGGGGGGAAAATTACACTTTTTTTAAAAATAAGACAACAGTAAAGTTATCCCCATTTTTTTTTTTTTTTTTTTAATATTATGAAAGATAATGTTACGCAGAGTAAATTGATACCCAACATGTCACGCTTCAAAATTGCGTCCGCTCGTGGAATGGCGACAAACTTTTACCCTTTAAAATCTCCATAGGCGACGTTTAAAAAAAAATCTACAGGTTGCATGTTTTGAGTTACAGAGGAGGTCTAGGGCTAGAATTATTGCTCTCGCTCTAACGATCGCGGCGATACCTCACTTGTGTGGTTTGAACTCCGTTTTCATATGCGGGCGCTACTCGCGTATGCGTTCGCTTCTGCGCACAAGCTCGTCGGGACGGGGTGCGTTTTCTGGCTCCTAACTTTTTTAGCTAGCTCCTAGATTCCAAGCACATTTGTCAAACCCTGCAGCCGCCCATTCACAACGCGCCGTGCGAGTCACGCATGTGCAGTAGGAAACGGGCAGTGAAGCCGCAAGGTTTCCCTTAGTAAGGAGGTGCCAGGACCGAGCGATCGCTGTCGGGGGGGCCCACATCACTGGCGACTAGGACTGGTAAGTGTCCTTATTAACCACTTGAGAACCGCCTCCTGCACATAAACGTCGGCAGAATGGCACGGCTGGGCACATCCACGTATAGGTTCGTCCTTTGCTAGTGCCCAGCCGTGGGTCCAAAGCTCCGGGACCTGATTGCCGCTGGAGTCCCGCGATCGGTCCCCGGAGCTGAAGAACGGGGAGAGCTGTGTGTAAACACGGCTTCCCTGTTCTTCACTGTGGCGGCGTCATTGATCGTCTGTTCCCTTTTATAGGGATACACAATCGATGATGTCACACTTACAGCCACCCCCCCCCTACAGTTAGAAACACATATTAGGTCACACATAACCACAGGGGGCGCTGATGGGGTTAACTCCCAAACTGCAATTGTTATTTTCACAGTAATCCGTGCAATTTAAATGCATTTTTTGCTGTGAAAATGACAATGGTCCCAAAAATGTGTCAAAATTGTCCGAAGTGTCCGCCATAATGTCGCAGTACCGATAAAAATCGCTGATCGCCGCCATTAGTAGTAAAAAAAAAAGTAATTAATAAAAATGCTATAAAACTATCCCCTATTTTGTAAATGCTATAAATTTTGCGCAAACCAACAAACGCTTATTGCGATTTTTTTTGTTTTGTTTTGTGTTGTTTTTTTTTTTTACAAAAAATAGGTAGAAGAATACGTATCGTCCTAAACTAAGGAAAACATTTTTTTTATATCTTTTTGGGGGGATATTTATTATAGCAAAAAGTAAAAAATATAAAAAAATTTTTTTCAAAATTGTCGCTTGTTTATAGCGCAAAAAATAAAAACCGCAGAGGTGATCAAATACCACCAAAAGAAAGCTCTATTTGTGGGGGAAAAAAAGGACGCCAATTTTGTTTGGGAGCCACGTCGCACGACCGCGCAATTGTCAGTTAAAGCGACGCAGTGCCGAATCGCAAAAACTGGCCGGGGTCCTTTAGCTGCATTTTTGGTCCGGGTCTTAAGTGGTTAAAAGTCAGCAGCTACAGTGTGAATAAAAATCGCGGGTGGAATCGCGCTTTTAATGAGCTCTTTACCAGCTGCTCTGATCCCACAAGGAAACCATCGGACGCCTTGCTGCATAGCGGCCATATACAGAGCGTCCGGAAAGTATTCACAGAGCTTCACTTTTTCCACATTTTATCATGTTCCAGCCTTATTCCAAAATGGATTCAATTCATTATTTTCCTCAACATTCTACAAACATTCCCCCATAACAATGTGAGAGAAGTTTGTATGAAATCTTTGCAAATTTATTAAATATAAAACGCAAAAAAACAAACGTGAACCATGGTAATGATTACGCACAGGTTAGATGTGTGAAATGCGTCTGCGTGACTAATACCTGGTCATTGTTCAATAAAAGGTACTTTTGTTTTGGATGTGCATTCTTCTTCATGGGGAGGAGCCTGTGATGCTTGTGTACACGGGGAGGGGCCTGTGATGCTTGTGTACATGGGGAGGAGCCTGTGATGTGTACATGGGTGAGGAGTCTGTGATGCTTTTGTACATGGGTGAGGAGTCTGTGATGCTTGTGTACATGAGTGAGGAGTCTGTGATGCTTTTGTACATGGGTGAGGAGTCTGTGATGCTTGTGTACATGGGTGAGGAGTCTGTGATGCTTGTGTACATGAGTGAGGAGTCTGTGATGCTTGTGTACATGGGGAGGAGCCTGTGATGCTTGTGTACATGGGTGAGGAGTCTGTGATGCTTGTGTACATGGGTGAGGAGTCTGTGATGCTTGTGTACATGGGTGAGGAGTCTGTGATGCTTGTGTACATGGGTGAGGAGTCTGTGATGCTTGTGTACATGGGTGAGGAGTCTGTGATGCTTGTGTACATGAGTGAGGAGTCTGTGATGCTTGTGTACATGGGGAGGAGCCTGTGATGCTTGTGTACATGGGTGAGGAGTCTGTGATGCTTGTGTACATGGGTGAGGAGTCTGTGATGCTTGTGTACATGGGTGAGGAGTCTGTGATGCTTGTGTACATGAGTGAGGAGTCTGTGATGCTTGTGTACATGGGGAGGAGCCTGTGATGCTTGTGTACATGGGTGAGGAGTCTGTGATGCTTGTGTACATGGGTGAGGAGTCTGTGATGCTTGTGTACATGGGTGAGGAGTCTGTGATGCTTGTGTACATGGGTGAGGAGTCTGTGATGCTTGTGTACATGGGTGAGGAGTCTGTGATGCTTGTGTACATGGGTGAGGAGTCTGTGATGCTTGTGTACATGGGTGAGGAGTCTGTGATGCTTGTGTACATGGGTGAGGAGTCTGTGATGCTTGTGTACATGGGTGAGGAGTCTGTGATGCTTGTGTACATGGGTGAGGAGTCTGTGATGCTTGTGTACATGGGTGAGGAGTCTGTGATGCTTGTGTACATGGGTGAGGAGTCTGTGATGCTTGTGTACATGGGTGAGGAGTCTGTGATGCTTGTGTACATGGGTGAGGAGTCTGTGATGCTTGTGTACATGGGTGAGGAGTCTGTGATGCTTGTGTACATGGGTGAGGAGTCTGTGATGCTTGTGTACATGGGTGAGGAGTCTGTGATGCTTGTGTACATGGGTGAGGAGTCTGTGATGCTTGTGTACATGGGTGAGGAGCCTGTGATGCTTGTGTACATGGGGAGGAGCCTGTGATGCTTGTGTACATGGGGAGGAGCCTGTGATGCTTGTGTACATGGGGAGGAGCCTGTGATGCTTGTGTACATGGGGGGGGGGGAGGAGTCTGTGATGCTTGTGTACATGGGGAAGGAGCCTGTGATGCTTGTGTACATGGGGAAGGAGCCTGTGATGCTTGTGTACATGGGTGAGGAGCCTGTGATGCTTGTGTACATGGGTGAGGAGTCTGTGATGCTTGTGTACACGGGGAGGGGCCTGTGATGTTTGTGTAAGTGGGGAGGAGCCTGTGATGTTTGTGTAAGTGGGGAGGAGCCTGTGATGTTTGTGTAAGTGGGGAGGAGCCTGTGATGCTTGTGTACATGGGGAGGAGCCTGCGATATTACTATTTTAAAGGAATTACACTGCATGTGTTACAAACAACCAGCAGTCAGACCGACCTGCGAAATGACGTCACTTGTGAGTCCCCTCCCACAGACCTGACCCCCCACCCATGAAGGACCCCATTGTTCATAAATTTATATCATTTTTTTTATCTGTATTCTAGATCCCTGCGTGACGACATTCATTGGCGGAATCCAGTGTGTATGCCCCTGCTTGAAAAGTAAGTTTGTTATACTTGTAAAGCTTTATAGCCTCATGGTGGCCTTATTGAGCCCCCCCCCCCCCCGTCTGATTCTGAATATTATCATCACCATTCTACTGCGTTATCATTTTCTGTGAATAAACCAAAGTTTATTCCCTATACTCAGTAAAGATCTCTTGTAGTGTTCCCTCTGTGTCTCCAGGCTCAGGATACATCATTCTGTAATAGTCAGGGGGGGGGAGGAGTCGTAGCATTGGTGTCCGGTGGACGCAGTAATGGCCCCCCCAGCATTGGTGTCCGGTGGACGCAGTAATGGCCCCCCCAGCATTGGTGTCCGGTGGACGCAGTAATGGCCCCCCCCAGCATTGGTGTCCGGTGGATGCAGTAATGGCCCCCCCCCCCCCCCCAGCATTGGTGTCCGGTGGACGCAGTAATGGCCCCCCCAGCATTGGTGTCCGGTGGACGCAGTAATGGCCCCCCCAGCATTGGTGTCCGGTGGACGCAGTAATGGCCCCCCAGCATTGGTGTCCGGTGGACGCAGTAATGGCCCCCCCAGCATTGGTGTCCGGTGGACGCAGTAATGGCCCCCCCCAGCATTGGTTGTCCGGTGGACGCAGTAAATGGCCCCCCCAGCATTGGTGTCCGGTGGACGCAGTAATGGCCCCCCCAGCATTGGTGTCCGGTGGACGCAGTAATGGCCCCCCCCCAGCATTGGTGTCCGGTGGATGCAGTAATGGCCCCCCCAGCATTGGTGTCCGGTGGACGCAGTAATGGCCCCCCCCCCCCCAGCATTGGTGTCTGGTGGACGCAGTAATGGCCCCCCCGGCATTGGTGTCCGGTGGACGCAGTAATGGCCCCCCCCCCCCCCCAGCATTGGTGTCCGGTGGATGCAGTAATGGCCCCCCCAGCATTGGTGTCCGGTGGACGCAGTAATGGGCCCCCCCCCCCAGCATTGGTGTCCGGTGGACGCAGTAATGGGCCCCCCCCCACATTGGTGTCCGGTGGACGCAGTAATGGCCCCCCCAGCATTGGTGGACGCAGTAATGGCCCCCCCAGCATTGGTGTCCGGTGGACGCAAGTAATGGCCCCCCCACCATTGGTGTCCGGTGGACGCAGTAATGGCCCCCCCCCAGCATTGGTGTCCGGTGGACGCAGTAATGGCCCCCCCCAGCATTGGTGTCCGGTGGATGCAGTAATGGCCCCCCCCAGCATTGGTGTCCGGTGGACGCATGTAATGGCCCCCCCCCAGCATTGGTGTCCGGTGGACGCAGTAATGGCCCCCCCAGCATTGGTGTCCGGTGGATGCAGTAATGGCCCCCCCCAGCATTGGTGTCCGGTGGATGCAGTAATGGCCCCCCCCAGCATTGGTGTCCGGTGGATGCAGTAATGGCCCCCCCCCCAGCATTGGTGTCCGGTGGACGCAGTAATGGCCCCCCCCCAGCATTGGTGTCCGGTGGACGCAGTAATGGCCCCCCCAGCATTGGTGTCCGGTGGACGCAGTAATGGCCCCCCCCCAGCATTGGTGTCCGGTGGACGCAGTAATGGCCCCCCCCCAGCATTGGTGTCCGGTGGACGCAGTAATGGCCCCCCCCCCAGCATTGGTGTCGGTGGACGCAGTAATGGCCCCCCCCCAGCATTGGTGTCCGGTGGACGCAGTAATGGCCCCCCCCCAGCATTGGTGTCCGGTGGACGCAGTAATGGTCCCCCCCAGCATTGGTGTCCGGTGGACGCAGTAATGGCCCCCCCCCCCAGCATTGGTGTCCGGTGGACGCAGTAATGGCCCCCCCAGCATTGGTGTCCGGTGGACGCAGTAATGGCCCCCCCAGCATTGGTGTCCGGTGGACGCAGTAATGGCCCCCCCAGCATTGGTGTCCGGTGGACGCAGTAATGGCCCCCCCCAGCATTGGTGTCCGGTGGACGCAGTAATGGCCCCCCCAGCATTGGGTGTCCGGGGACGCAGTAATGGCCCCCCCAGCATTGGTGTCCGGTGGACGCAGTAATGGCCCCCCCCAGCATTGGTGTCGGGTGGATGCAGTTATGGCCCCCCCCAGCATTGGTGTCCGGTGGACGCAGTAATGGCCCCCCCCAGCATTGGTGTCCGGTGGACGCAGTAATGGCCCCCCCCAGCATTGGTGTCCGGTGGACGCAGTAATGGCCCCCCCCCCCCAGCATTGGTGTCCGGTGGATGCAGTAATGGCCCCCCCAGCATTGGTGTCCGGTGGACGCAGTAATGGCCCCCCCCAGCATTGGTGTCCGGTGGATGCAGTAATGGCCCCCCCCCAGCATTGGTGTCCGGTGGACGCAGTAATGGCCCCCCAGCATTGGTGTCCGGTGGACGCAGTAATGGCCCCCCCAGCATTGGTGTCCGGTGGACGCAGTAATGACCCCCCAGCATTGGTGTCCGGTGGACGCAGTAATGGCCCCCCCAGCATTGGTGTCCGGTGGATGCAGTAATGGCCCCCCCCCCAGCATTGGTGTCCGGTGGACGCAGTAATGGCCCCCCCCCCCCCCCCAGCATTGGTGTCCGGTGGACGCAGTAATGGGCCCCCCCAGCATTGGTGTCCGGTGGACGCAGTAATGGCCCCCCCCAGCATTGGTGTCCGGTGGACGCAGTAATGGCCCCCCCAGCATTGGTGTCCGGTGGACGCAGTAATGGCCCCCCCCAGCATTGGTGTCGGGTGGATGCAGTTATGGCCCCCCCCAGCATTGGTGTCCGGTGGACGCAGTAATGGCCCCCCCCAGCATTGGTGTCCGGTGGACGCAGTAATGGCCCCCCCCCCCCCCCAGCATTGGTGTCCGGTGGATGCAGTAATGGCCCCCCCAGCATTGGTGTCCGGTGAAGGCAGTAATGGCCCCCCCAGCATTGGTGTCCGGTGGAGGCAGTAATGGCCCCCCCCAGCATTGGTGTCCGGTGGACGCAGTAATGGCCCCCCCAGCATTGGTGTCCGGTGGATGCAGTAATGGCCCCCCCAGCATTGGTGTCCGGTGGACGCAGTAATGACCCCCCAGCATTGGTGTCCGGTGGACGCAGTAATGGCCCCCCCAGCATTGGTGTCCGGTGGATGCAGTAATGGCCCCCCCCCAGCATTGGTGTCCGGTGGACGCAGTAATGGCCCCCCCAGCATTGGTGTCCGGTGGATGCAGTAATGGCCCCCCCCCAGCATTGGTGTCCGGTGGACGCAGTAATGGCCCCCCCCCCCCCCCAGCATTGGTGTCCGGTGGACGCAGTAATGGGCCCCCCCCAGCATTGGTGTCCGGTGGACGCAGTAATGGCCCCCCCCCAGCATTGGTGTCCGGTGGACGCAGTAATGGCCCCCCCCAGCATTGGTGTCCGGTGGACGCAGTAATGGCCCCCCCCCAGCATTGGTGTCGGGTGGATGCAGTAATGGCCCCCCCCAGCATTGGTGTCCGGTGGACGCAGTAATGGCCCCCCCCCAGCATTGGTGTCGGGTGGATGCAGTAATGGCCCCCCCCAGCATTGGTGTCCGGTGGACGCATGTAATGGCCCCCCCCAGCATTGGTGTCCGGTGGACGCAGTAATGGCCCCCCCCAGCATTGGTGTCCGGTGGACGCAGTAATGGGCCCCCCCCAGCATTGGTGTCCGGTGGACGCAGTAATGCCTTGAAAAAGTATTCACACCCCTTGAAATTCCCCACACTTTCTCATGTTACAACCAAAAACGTAAATGTATTTTATTGGGATTTTATGTGAGAGACACGAAGTGTCACATAATTGTAAAGTGGAAGGAAAATTATAAATGATGCAAATATGTGAAGTGTGGGGGGAGGGGCATTTGTATGGCTCCCCCCGGAGTCAATACTTTGTAGAACCCCCTTTACAAGTCTTTTTGGGGGTGTCTCTACCAGCTTTGCACATCTAGAGAGGGACATTTCTCCTCCATTCTTCTTCTCTGTAAAATATCTCAAGCTCTGTCAGATTGGATGAAGAGCGTCTGTGATCAGCAATTTTCAAAACTTGTCACAGATTCTCAATGGGATTTAGGTCTGGACTGTGACTGGGCCATTCTAACACATGAATAGGCTTTGATCTAAACCAGGGATATGCAATTGGCGGACCTCCAGCTGTTGCAGAACTACAAGTCCCATGAGGCATGGCAAGACTCTGACAGCCACAAGCCTGACACCCAGAGGCATGATGGGACTTGTAGTTCTGCAACAGCTGGAGGTCCGCTAATTGCATATCCCTGATCTAAACCATTCCATTGTAGCTCTGGCTGTACTTTAGGGTTGTTGTTGTCCTGCTGGAAGGCGAACCTCCCCCGCCCCCGGTCTCCAGTCTTTTGCAGGTTTTCTTCTAAGATTGTCCTGTATTTGTCTCCATCTTCCCATCACCTCTGACCAGCTTCCCTGTCCCTGCTAAAGGAAAGCATCCCCACCACATGAAGCTGCCACCACCATGTTTCACGGTGGGGATAGTGTGTTCAGGGGGATGGGCAGTGTTCGTTTTACCCCCACATATTGCGTTTTTTGTAGAATTTTGGTGTCATGTGACCAGAGCACCTTCCCCCACATGTTTGCTGTGTCCCCTCCCCCACATGTTTGCTGTGTCCCCTCCCCCACACGGCTTCGCACAAACTGCAAACAGGACTTCTTCTGTCTTTCTCTCTCCAATGTCTTTCTTCTTGTCACTCTTCCATAAAGGGCAGATTTGTGGAGAGACCACTAATAGTTGTCCTGTGGACAGATTCTCCCCCCTGAGCTGTGCAGCTCCTCCAGAGTTACCATGGATACCTCTTGGCTGCTTCTCTGATGAATGCTCTCCTTGCCCGGCCCGGTCAGTTTAGGTGGACGGCCGTGTCTTGGTAGGTCTTCAGTCGTGCCATACTCTTTCCATTTTCCGATGGTGGATTGAACAGAAGCTCCGTGAGATCTTCCAAGCTTGGGGGATTTTTTTTTACTTTCAAAATATTTTTTTTATAAAATAAATTCTTACAATTCAGTACATTACGGTCTCATTATGAATAAAATCTGGTAGTTGACCTCTTGGAATAAATACTACTAATTTGTAGATCAATAAAGACCTATCATTAAGACGATGGATGTGGTTTTAGAATGTTAAATAATAAATATGAAGTTTTTTTTTTTTTTTTTTTTTTTTGCGCAATTGGTTTGCACAAAAGTTATAGCGTCTACCAAATGGGCAATAGATTTATGGCTTTTTAATTTTTTTTTAATTATTGGTTTGAGAGACAAATCCCAAAACACAAAGGCCCAGATTCTCGTATCTGGACGTAAAACTCCGCGGGCGTAACGTATCTGGTTTACGTTACGCCGCCGCAAGTTTTACAGGTAAGTGCTTTATTCAGAAAGAACTTGCCTGTAAAGTTGCGGCGGCGTAGCGTAAATCACCCGGCGCAAGCCCGCCTAATTCAAATGAGCCGGGTAGGGGGCGTGGAGCATTTACCGTATTTATCGGCGTATACCGCGCACTATTTTGCCTTCAAAATCGCAGGTGCGCGATATACGCCTATACCCTCTTTCCCTTGCCGAGTTTGAATACTGCGCTGACCTATACCGAGCGCAGTACACTTGTGTATAGTCGGGCAGTCTCGGCTACACTCGCGCTCACGTACTGTACGTCCAGGACGTCAGCGCGAGCATTGCCGACTATACGTGAGTGTACTGCGCTCGGTATATGCCGGCGCAGTATTCAAACTCGGTGCGGGAAACGAGCGAGGAGGACGCCGGACCCGACGAAGAGGACACCCGAAGCCGCAGACTGACGCCGGATCCAACGAGGCCGCCTATGGACGCCGTGCAAGACACCAAACTGTGTACAAAAATCATTTTTTCACAGGAATTTCTGGGCAAATTTAGGGATGCGCGCTATACGCGGGAGCGCGCTATACCCCAATAAATACGGTAAATTAGGCGCGTTCCCGCGCCGAACGTACTGCGCATGCGCCGTCCGGAAAATATCCCAGGGTGCATTGCTCCAAATGACGTCGCAAGGACGTCGTTGGTTTCGACGTGAACGTAAATGGCGTCCAGCCCCATTCACGGACGACTTACGCAAACGACGTAAATTTAAAAATTTTGACGCGGGATCGACGGCCATACTTAACACTGGTTGCCCCTCATATAGCAGGGGCAACTTTACGCGGCGCAAATCTAACGTAAACGTCGTAACTTCACTGCGTCGACCGCGCGTACGTTCGGGAATTCGCGTATTTTGCTAATTTGCATACTCGACGGGGAAAACGACGGAGGCGACACCTAGCAGCAAAAAAAAATTGCATTTAAGATCCGACAGCGTAAGAGCCTTACGCCTGTCGGATCTAATGGATATCTATGCGTAACTGATCTAAGAATCGGTCGCATAGATACGACGGCCCAGATTAGGACTTACGACGGCGCAAATGGCGCTGCGCCGTTGTAAGCCCTTTGAGAATCTGGGCCTAAATGCTGCAATTGCAGCAAAGGGCAGTTCAACAAATTACTGACGGGGGGGGGTCCTTTTTCCAACTCAGTGTTTGTTTTTTCTGACATGTTGCTGCTCTATCTTTCACTTGTATGTTATAAGTTGCACTGAGTAAATACAGCTGGGTAAAACAAAAACTGTGTCTGTCTCGGCTCCCCCAGCACTGTGATTGCAAAGTCACTAATTGCTCCTGGTCACCTAGGAACAGGTTGGAGATGGTAGGACAGGCTCCCAATTGAAAGCTCATTCTCACAGCCAATCACAGTGATCACATGACTTGGAAAGCTACGCGACTTAAAGGGCCGAACCCTAACAGGGAAACTAACTCCTGTACAAAGTGTCTAATGCCTTTAACATATAAACATTTATACTTCTCTCTATGAAGAGCCTCACTGATCATAAACTGTCATTTGTATCTGTATTCTAGAACCGTGTGTAGTGGACTTTGTCTGGAGAGTCCGTAAACGTATCCCCTGCTGTAAAGGTAAGTTTGTTCCTATACTTGTAAAGCTTTGTAGTGTAATGGTGCCCATATTGAGCCCCCCCCCCCGCTCTGTGGACGATGGACGAGTGATCATAAATCACAAAAAGACACACAAGTTCCTGCGCACGGGTGGATAGTCCGACAGTTAGTCTAAATTCCGCATGGGATTTTCCACAAAAATCAAAACTGGTAACAACGGCCTTGCTGCCCTTCAGGGACGGGGAACATCCTGGCAGAAAACGAAAAAGAAGGAAAAGAAAGGCGCACCAGCCTGGTGAATTACCGTTTGATTTTTACCTTTATTTATTTATTTATTAAACTGTCAAACTACTCACAAACGAGATGGTATAAAAGGCTTGTCCACAACGGTTGATGATGAATACCCCTCAAGTCACAATCCCGGATAGGGGGGGAAAGAGGTGCGTCACTGCCGGCTGACGCGTTTCAAGGCAACAGAGGCCTCTTCATCAGAGCTCAGCAGTACCGACCCTTCCACAAGCATCCCCTAGATATACCTACACACATGCACAGACCACGCCTATCTCCAGCCCTAGGGGACCACCCAGGGGCCACCAAGACTCCTCCCACCCAATATTGGGCAGTCCCAGATATTATAAAACGACAATAAATGAAAAAGTGAAAAATGACAGCAATAGCAGGACATTGAGAAGAAAAGAGATGGATGAATAAATAAAAATGGATTGGAAATAAAAAAGAAATAAAAATAGAAAGTAAATAAACAATACAAATGCACATAGTGAAAAGGCTGAAATGAGGCCACCATAATATGTATGGAGAGATGCTAAATAGCCAGCGGTGGCCCAAAAAAACGCACCCCTCTGTGGGGGCCTGGGTGAAGATGTATAGAGCACCTAGTATGAAGTACAGTCAAAGGTCCCCTCGCCTTCTTTGACTGTACTTCATACTAGGTGCTCTATACATCTTCGGAGGCCGGGCGCGATGTTATGATGTCACGCCTGGCCTCTGTGTTAAAAAAAAAACGCCTCGGTTGGGAAGCGGGGGTCTTGTTAACTCCATATCTCACTGTAAAGAGGACCTGTCATGTCCCTATTATACGGGATGTTTACATTCCTTGTAATAGGAAGAACAGTTCAAAAAAAATTTGATCCAACTGTCAAAATAAAAAAATTGAAGTAAAATTGTCCAAAAAATAAATAAAATGTTTTAACGTGCCCCTGTCCCCGTGTGCTCACACGCAGAAGCAAATGCATATTTAAGTCCCGCCTACATATGTAAACAGTGTTCAAGCCACACATGTGAGGTGTCGCCGCAATCGTTTGAGTGAGAGCAATAATTCTAGCACTAGACCTCCTCTGTAAAAAATGCTGCGCAAATACCATGCTAGATAAAATAAAAAGTTGCAATGACCAGCACTGTATTCTCTAGAGCAGGGGTCTCAAACTCAAATTACCTGAGGGCCACAAGACAAGTTTTCATATGCCATGGGGGGCCGCATGCAAACTTTCAAACTTCAAAAACAACAGTACTGGTGTCAGCGAACACATTATTAACCCCCAGCACTGGTGTCAGCGAGCGCATTATTACCACCAGCACTGGTGTCAGCGAGCGCATTATTACCACCAGCACTGGTGTCAGCGAGCGCATTATTACCACCAGCACTGGTGTCAGCGAGCGCATTATTACCCCCAGCACTGGTGTAAGTCAGGGTTTGACAAATTTGCTTGGAATCTAGGAGCCAGCTAAAAAAAGTTAGGAGCCAGAAAACGCTCACCCCGTGAGTAGCGCCCGCATATGTAAACGGTGTTCAAACCACATGTGAGGTATCGCCGCGATTGGTAGAGCGAGAGCAATAATTCTAGCTCCTCTGTAACTTAAAACATGCAACCTGTAGATTTTTTTAAACGTCGCCTATGAAGATTTTAAAGGGTAAAAAAGTTTGTCGGCATTCCACGAGCGGACACAATTTTGAAGCGTGACATGTTGGGTATCAATTTACTCGGCGTAACTTTATCTTTCATGATATTAAAAAAAAATGGGGATAACTTTACTGTTTTATTTTTTAATTAAAAAAAGTGTAATTTTTTCCCAAAAAAGTGCGCTTGTAAGACCGCTGCGCAAATACGGCGTAACAAAGTATTGCAACGATCGCTATTTTATTCTCTAGGGTGTTAGGATAAAAAATATATATAATGTTTGGGGGTTCTAATTAGAGGGAAGAAGATGACAGTGAAAATAGTGAAAAATGACAGAATTGCTGTTTAACTTGTAATGCTTAACTTTATTTATTTTTTTGCTCCCCTCACTTCCACCCTGCCTACGGGCCATTTATAACTGGTCCGCGGGCCGGTACTTTGAGACCACTGCTCTAGAGCATCTGCTAATATATATATATATATATATATATATATATATATATATATATATATATATATATATATATATATATATATATATATATATATATATATATATATATATATATATATTATAGTGTGTGTATATGTTTAGGGGTTCTATGTAATTTTTCTAGCAAAAAGTGTCAGAATTGGCCTGGGCTGGAAGTGGTTAAAGATCGGAGTTATGGCATCTAGCTACAGCCGTAACCCCCGGTATTTACCATCAAAGTATTTTCCCAGTTAGGTGGTCGGCAAGTGGTTTTTCACCTCTCTGTGCCAAAATCTCTTTAACCACTCGATGGCCGGCTCTACGTACCGGTACATTGTTGTTCTTCAAGCACTTATAACGGGAAGATCTCCTCAGCAATTTTACTCACATTTATGTAAGTTTTGTGTCCCATAAAACTAGGGGTGCAACAGATTACAGTTGATCCGTGATCCGAATGGGTCACCCCCTTCGGATCGGAACACACTGTGATCCGCGGATTGCCGCGGCTCCGGAGCTAGGCCGAAGCCGCTGCCTTTGCTAATGTAATGGCCACGGCCATAACACTAGGAAAGGCCGTGGCTTCGGCCTAGCTCCGCAGCCGCGGGAATAACATTAGGAAAGGCCGCGGCTTCGGCCTAGCTCCGGAGCCGCGGCCATCTTGGTACACCCGGCGGCGGCCCTCCTCTGTTTTACATCCGCTGGGAGTGTCTGTACTACCTGAGGGGGGGGGTGTCTTGCCCGAGGGGGGGGGGGGGGGAGAGTGTCGGTACTACTTGGAGGGGGAGGGTCTCTGTACTGAGAGGAGGGGGGGTGTCTGCACCGAGGGGGTACTATAGTTGGTGGGGGGGGAGATGTGGATATTACAGTGGGGGGGGGGGGGAGGAGATGTGGATATTACAGTGGGGGGGGGGGAGGAGATGTGGATATTACAGTGGGGAATTTTTTTTTTTTTTTTTTTACCGATCCGAAAAATTAGCCGATCCCTGACTCCTGATCCGAACCGTGAGTTTTTTGATCCGTTGCACCCCTACATAAAACCCAATGAAGATATTTGCCAGCCACCATGGAACAACGTGAATGGCGTCCAAACGGATAATTTATTGCATGATCACAACACAAGGAGAGTGCAGCGTTTTGGAGTCATGCAGGACCCCATAGTCAGGCATGTGATAAATGTGGGGTCTCAACCAGGGGTCAAGTCCTGGGGGAAAAAAGTGTGGGAACTCCCACCGAAGATCCCCTCCCCCACCAAAAAAATAAAAAAATGTATGCGCTCATATGCATAATTACTAAACCGCATGTTTTTTTTTTTTTCGATCCCCTGTACCTTAGTGATACTTTGTTACTGGCCGCTTCCTGTATATGGATTCATCGGGTAGTGTGCGGGTATTCCGTCACTTCCTCGATGCCGCAATGTCTCCTGGGAGCTTTTGTCATTGTTCCCAGGAGACATTGCGGAGGTCCGCCGCGAGTTATCGCGGGATTTAGAAACAACTTGCTTAAAGTTCTAAATCCTGCGATAACTCTCGGCAGACCTCTGCAATGTCTCCTGGGAAATATGACAAAAGCTCCCAGGAGACATTGCGGCATCGAGGAAGTGATGGAATACCCGCACACTACCCGATGAATCCATATACAGGAAGTGATGGAATACCCGCACACTACCCCATGAATCCATATACAGGAAGTGACGGAATACCCGCACACTACCCGATGAATCCATATACAGGAAGTGACGGAATACCCGCACACTACCCGATGAATCCATATACAGGAAGTGACGGAATACCCGCACACTACCCGATGAATCCATATACAGGAAGTGACGGAATACCCGCACACTACCCGATGAATCCATATACAGGAAGTGACGGAATACCCACACACTACCCGATGAATCCATATACAGGAAGTGACGGAATACCCGCACACTACCCGATGAATCAATATACAGGAAGTGACGGAATACCCGCACACTACCCGATGAATCCATATACAGGAAGTGACGGAATACCCGCACACTACCCGATGAATCCATATACAGGAAGTGACAGAATACCCGCACACTACCCGATGAATCCATATACAGGAAGTGACGGAATACCCACACACTACCCGATGAATCCATATACAGGAAGTGACGGAATACCCGCACACTACCCGATGAATCCATATACAGGAAGTGACGGAATACCCGCACACTACCCGATAAATCCATATACAGGAAGCGGCCAGTAACATAAAGGATTACTAAGGTTCACCTGCCCCTGACAGTGACTCAAGCTGGGCATCGCCGCTTAGTGAAGGATTGGCTCGGGCGGCTCGGCTGCTCTAGTACTGCAAAGGGAACTGCGTTCCTGCTGTGAAAAAAGTGCAGGAACTCCGTGCCCACAGGACTTGGGCCCTGGTCTCAACCCAGTCACAATTCCACCGCATATGTTGTGATCCACCACTTCATGCGTCTTTCCAAATTGCTCAATTCTCAT
>NW_024404860.1:0-20201 GCF_905171775.1 Rana temporaria
CTTGTAAGACCGCTGCGCAAATACGGTGTGACAAAAAGTATTGCAATGACTGCCATTTTATTCCCTAGGATGTCTGCTAAAAAGAAATATATAATGTTTGGGGGTTCTGATTAATTTTCTAGCAAAAAAATTGTGATTTTCACATGAAGGAGAGAAGTGTCAGAATTAACCTGGTGGGCAAGTGGTTAAAGTACTCATGGCTATAAAGAATAGTCATTGCTCATTAAAAAAAAAAAAAAAAAAAGGGGGTCCCTCCAAATTAAATTACCAGGCCCTTCAGGTCTGGAATGGATATTAAGGGGAACCCCGCCGTAAAAAAAAACCCAAAAAATGGCGTGGGGTCCCCCCAAATATCCATACCAGACCCTTCAGGTCTGGTGTGGATTTTAAGGGGAACTCCACCCCAAATTGAAAAAAAAAATGGCGTGGGGTCCCCCCAAATATCCATACCAGACCCTTCAGGTCTGGTGTGGATTTTAAGGGGAACTCCACCCCAAATTGAAAAAAAAAATGGCGTGGAGTCCCCCTAAAAATCCACACCAGACCCTTATCCGAGCACGTTGACCTGGCCGGCCGCAGAAAAGAGGGGGGGACAGAGTGCGGCCCCCCCCCTCTCCTGAACCGCACCAGGCCACATGCCCTCAACATGGGGAGGATGTCCCCATGTTGATGGGGACAAGGGTCTCATCCCCACAACCCTTGCCCGGTGGTTGTGGGGGTATGCGGGCGGGAGGTTTATCAGAATCTGGAAGACCCCTTTAACAAAGGGGACCCCCAGATCCTGACCCCCCCCCTGTGTGAAATGGTAATGGGGTACATTGTACCTCTACCATTTCACCCCAAAAAAAATGTCAAAGTGATAAAAATGACAGTAGCCGGTTTTTGACAAATCTTTTAATAAAGTCTTCTTTTCTTCTTTCCTTCGGGGTTCTTCCGCTGCTTCTTTCTTCTCGTCCACATCTTGCCCGACGTCTTCTTCTATCTTCTCCGTCTGTCCTTCCGCCTTCTGGTCCCGCATCTTGCCCATTGTCTTCTCCGTCCGCCTCCTCGTCCGCATCTTGGGTCTTCTGCGGTCTTCTTCTCGGTCCGCCGCCTTCTCGTCCCCGGACCCAGCGTTTGAATTTGATTTGGCCGCCGTTTTCCCGCTCCTGGGACCCGCCCCCCTCTGACGCCACAAGTAAACTCCTTAGAAGGTCATGTGCGTCAGAGGGGGGCGGGGTCGCAGAGCGTCACACAGCGGGGGAATTCAATTTCAATCGCGCCGCCCGGAGAAGAAGTTCCCGCCGTGTCACACTCATGTGACCCCGCCCCCCTCTGACGCACATGACCTTCTAAGGAGTTTACTTGTGGCATCAGAGGGGGGCGGGTCCCAGGAGCGGGAAAACGGCGGCCAATTACAATTCAAACGCAGGGGACGAGAAGGCGGCGGACCGAGAAGAAGACCGCAGAAGACCCAAGATGCGGACGAGGAGGCGGACGGAGAAGACAACGGGCAAGATGCGGGACCAGAAGGCGGAAGGACGGACGGAGAAGATAGAAGAAGACGTCGGGCAAGATGTGGACTAGAAGAAAGAAGCAGCGGAAGAAACCCGAAGGAAAGAAGAAAAGAAGATTTTATTAAAAGATTTGTCAAAAACCGGCTACTGTCATTTTTATCACTTTGACATTTTTTTTGGGGTGAAATGGTAGAGGTACAATGTACCCCATTACCATTTCACACAGGGGGGGGGGTCAGGATCTGGGGGTCCCCTTTGTTAAAGGGGTCTTCCAGATTCTGATAAACCTCCCGCCCGCATACCCCCACAACCACCGGGCAAGGGTTGTGGGGATGAGACCCTTGTCCCCATCAACATGGGGACATCCTCCCCATGTTGAGGGCATGTGGCCTGGTGCGGTTCAGGAGAGGGGGGGGGCGCACTCTGTCCCCCCCTCTTTTCTGCGGCCGGCCAGGTCAACGTGCTCGGATAAGGGTCTGGTGTGGATTTTTAGGGGGACTCCACGCCATTTTTTTTTTCAATTTGGGGTGGAGTTCCCCTTAAAATCCACACCAGACCTGAAGGGTCTGGAATGGATATTTGCCGGGAACCGCACGTCTTTTTTTTTTGGGGTTTTTACGGCGGGGTTCCCCTTAATATCCATTCCAGACCTGAAGGGCCTGGTAATTTAATTTGGAGGGACCCCCTTTTATTTTTATTTTTTTTAATGAGCAATGACTCTATTCTTTATAGCCATGAGTACTTTAACCACTTGCCCACCGGGTTAATTCTGGCACTTCTCTCCTTCATGTGAAAATCACAATTTTTTGGCTAGAAAATTAATCAGAACCCCCAAACATTATATATTTTTTTTTAGCAGACATCCTAGGGAATAAAATGGCAGTCATTGCAATACTTTTTGTCACACCATATTTGCGCAGCGGTCTTACAAGCGCACTTTTTTTGGATAAAAATCACTTTTTTGAATTAAAAAATAAGACAACAATACATTTTGCCCAATTTTTTTTCTATATTGTGAAAGATAATGTTACGCCGAGTAAAATGATACCCAACATGTCACGCTTAAAAATTGCGCCCGCTCGTGGCATGGCGTCAAACTTTTACCCTTTAAAAAACTCGATAGGCGACGTTTAAAAAATTCTACAGGTTGCATTTTTTGAGTTGCAGAGTAGGTCTAGGGCTAGAATTATTGCTCTCACTCTAACGATCGCGGCGATACCTCACTTGTGTGGTTTGAATACTGTTTTCATATGCGGGCGCTACTCGCGTATGCGTTTGCTTCTGTGCGCGAGCTCGTCGCGACGGGGCGCTTTAAAAAATTTTTTGGGGGTTTTCTTATTTATTTTTATTTAGTTTTATAATGTTTTACACTGAAATAAAAAAAAAAAAAAAAAATGATCAGTTTTCTTCCTATTACAAGGAATGTAAACATCCCTTGTAATAGGACTAGTGTGTGACAGGTCCTCTTTATGGAGAGAGGCGGGGTCAATAAGGCTGGAAAGCATGGTATTGAAAAAAAAAAAAAAAGATCTCATGCTTTCAGCTGCAATCATGTTCGTTCACCACAGTGGTGTAGTGTATAGCACTTTGACCTAGCAGCAAAAGAGTCGTTGGTTCGAATCCCGCCCGTGACAGCATCTGCATGGAGTTTGCATGTTCTCCCTGTGCCTGCGTGGGTTTCCTCCCACAATATAAAAACACGCTGTAAATCGGTTCCGGTCTAAATAAGCCCTAATATGCAGTAGTATATTAAGGTTTGGTTCTGCCCTAGGCCTGACTACATATCTGCACCTCCTAATAGAAAAATGACCCACCCCTTCCTGTCAAGGTCACACCCTGTTTTTGTATAACCACGCCCAGTAATTTTCAGGGGACCCACACACTAGTTCTGGGGGGGCACTGGATTCCCTTAACCACTTCCATGCCAGGCACTTACGCACCTTCCCGCCCAAGCCAATTTTCAGCTATCAACACTGTCGCACTTTGAATGGCAATTGCGCGGTCATACAACACTGTACCCAAACAAAATTGGCGTCCTTTTTTCCCCACAAATAGAGCTTTCTTTTGTTGTTATTTGATCACCTCTGCGTTTTTTTTTTTGCGCAACAACTAAAAAAAGACTGCAAATTTTGAAACAAAAAAACCTTTTTCTTTTTTTAGGTTAATTTTTTTGTAAATAAGTTTTTCTCTTTCAATTACGGGCACTGATATGGCGGCACTGATGGGCCCCGATGAGATGGCACTGATGGACATCGATGAGGTAGTACTGACGGCACAGATGAGGTGGCATTGATTGGCGGCGCTGCTATGCGGCACTGATGGGCACTCATAGGCGGCACTGATGGGCACTCATGGGCGGCACAGATGGGCGGCACTTATGGGTGGCACTGATGGATACTTATGGGCGGCACTTATGGGTGGCACTGATGGATACTTATGGGTGGCACAGGTGGGCACTGTGCATGGATGGGCACTGTGGGGTGGCACTGATTTTCCCAGTCAGTGCCCATTTGTGGGCACTGATTGGCATCTTTTTTCTTATTTTTTAATGCTTTTTGTTTTTTTGTTCTATATTTTTTTTGTTTTTGCACACCCTGGTGGTCCAGGGTGGGCATCCCTGGTGGTCCAGTGTGGTGATCCGAGGGGGGGCTGCGCTGATAAACAATCAGCGCGAACGCCCCCTGTCAGGAGAGCCGCCGATCGGCTCTCCTATACTCGCGTCTGTAAGACGCGAGTGAGGAAGAGCCATCGATGGCTCTTCCTGTTTACATCGTGATCAGCCGTGATTGGACACGGCTGATCACGTGGTAAAGAGTCTCCGTCTCCGTGAGAGACTCTTTACCGAGATCGGAGATGCAGGGTGTCAGACTGACACCCCGCATCACCGATCGCCGCGCTGCGTGCCCCCACAGGCGCGTGCGGCATGAAATCCTGCAGGACGTCCTGTCAGGATTGTGTAACCACTTCCCGGACGTAAATCGGCCATAGGCTGGGCGGGAAGTGGTTAATTTGCATAGTTTTTCTCTCACTTCCTGTTTGGCTATGGGGCAGGAAGTGAAGGCAAATCTCCCCAATTGGACACAGATAATACAAAATAAACTGACAGGGCCTATAACCCTCCCTCACTCTATCCAAAATGAAAGAAAATAAAACTTGTTGATTATAGTTCTTGTCAGGGGCGGACTGACCATTGAGTCACTCGGGCACTGCCCGAGGGCCCCATGCCACTAGGGGGCCCCATCCGGGTTGCCAGGCTCAGTAAAACCAGGGACAGTATGTAAAAATCTGTGTTTTTTTTAGATCTGTCCCTGATATGTCCGAAAATGACATGCTTTTAATGTGAATATCCCAAGATTTTAGCTGCCCGCCTCTGCACTACCTCCTGGCGTGGTGGTCATCTGTAAGCCAGAGGGGCCCCATAATCTTCTATTGCCCAGGGGCCCCATGAGTTGTCAGTCCGCCCCTGGTTCTAGTTTAAGCACAAATTTCATAGAGTTTTATTGAGAGCCCTAAGAAAATATAACCATGCCAATAGGCCAGGATAGAGCGTTGCTAATATGTAGGAATGTGTGTGTTAGAGCACCCCACCCAATGTTAACTAAAAAATTATTAATTTGCAAATAAGTATTATCTGCTCATTTTTTTGGGGATGTCTGCACCCCTGATAGTGACAACATTTGTGAGGTGTCTTCACCCTTTCTAATTCATTCACTTCCTGTCACATAGCCAAACAGGAAGTGAGGGTAAAACCTTACTAATATCTTTTCTTGGGGACACAGAGATCAATCTAAATAGTTTCCCATTATGTAAATTGCACTCTAGCATTTTGCTGTGTACACCCCAAATTATTAGGGATCTTGGACTTTGGGGTCCATTTACTAAAGGCAAATCCACTCCTACAAGTGCAAAGCAAGGAAGAAAACAAAACAACTTTGCTTCTACAGGATTGGATGTTAAAACCATCAGTGCTTCCTCTCTGATTTTCAGCAACTATGCTTGTACTGCAGAGTGGCTTTGCCTTTACTAAACCCCAAACTAAATAATCATTTGGGGCAGGGATCCTCAAACTACGGCCCTCCAGCTGTTGTAGAACTACACATCCCATGAGGCCTTGTAATGCACTGACATTCACAGACATGACTAGGCATGATGGGAATTGTAGTTCCTGAACAACTGGAGGGCCGTAGTTTGAAGACCCATGATTTGGGGTGTACACAGCAGTGCTGGAGTGCAATTTGCTTAATGGGGACACTAGTTAGATTGACCGGTGTCCCCAAGAAATGACACTGGTAGGGTTTTAACCTCACTTCCTGTTCAGCTGTGTGACAGGAAGTGAAGCCAATTTTAAGAAAAGGGACACAAAGCTCAACACAAAAATAAAAAAACACAAAGCAGGGGTTCTAACACTCACTTGGCTTCCCTCAAACACCCACAATTTGAATAGGATTGCCTTGCGCTAGATTTAAGCACAGTGCTGTAAATCAGCACGTCAAGCCTGTCCACCAATAGCAAACCCCCCCCCCACAGGCCATGTTTGCAGGTTTTCCTTCATCTTGCACATGTGCTTTAAAATAGTCTGGACAGCAATTCTTGATAAGAGAAATCCCCAAAACATGTCCTGTCGGGGGTACTTGAGGGCTGAGGACCACTGCAGAATAAATAAAATACTTACCAGTTTTTGTCTTTAAAGTCAGGGAGAATAAACATGGCAAACATTTCATGATTACACACCAGGAAAGAAGCTTAGACAAAAATCACACATAATTTGTTAGGCCCAAACCTAGTTCAGCTGCAGCTGTCAACATATGTAGCATGAAAAAGTAACAAAAGACAAACTTAACAATTTTAAAGTAATTTTTATTGGTCAACAAAACAAGGAAAGCAAAAAAAGACAAACAAACAAAAATACATTTCAAAATTCTAATTAACCATAGCTTCACACATTTTTCATAAAATAAGGCCACATAGACAAATACATCAAAGTGAACATCATTTAAAAATAAACCAAAACCATTGGCAAAATAAAACAAAACCCATGCAACAAACCACATTTGTGTTTAGCAACAGCATTTCTGCCAGCCTGCCCCTTCTGAGGGCAGCTGAGGACTGATCGATCCAAGCTTTTTATAACAGTGCTAGTAATGAAGCAATTGAAATCACATGAACAAATTGCAGTCTCTAGTTTGGGTGAGCTTGTAATTGGGCACACCTGCAATTAATCCAAACCACGCTCTATGAGCATCCAATGAGTGTTTTTCACCTTTTAAAAAGAAAGGATATTTTTTTTCTAAGTGTTTGAGCATGCTCAGTTCATCACACATGTAGGAACCAAGCTGCAATGGAATGAGAGCTTTTTTTTTTTTTGTTTCCCCTGATCTGATGCTTTCCAGCCTGAAGGGGAGGTGTTAAAGACAGAAGTAAACACGCACATTTAATAATCTATTTGTGGGAAAAAAAAGGTTGCCAATTTTGTTTGGGAGCCACGTCGCACGACTGCACAATTGTCAGTTAAAGCGACGCCGCGCCGAATCACAAAAACTTGCCCGGTCATTGACCAGAAATATGGTCCGGGCTCAAGTGGTTAAAAATTAACAAAACACAAAAGTGAGCCCAATTTTTGGGGATAATGTGAAAGATGATGTTACACTGAGTAAATAGATACCTTACATGTCACGCTTTACTATTGGAAACACTCCTGCAATGGGGCCAAAATGAATTCCGTGAATATCCCCATAGGCGACCTTTTTCTTTTTTTTCCAGGTTACCAGTTTATAGTTACAAAGAAGGTCTAGTGGTAAAAGTATTGCTCTCGCTCTAATGCACGCGTCAATACCTCACATGTGTGGTTTGAACGATGTTTATATATGTGGGCGGGACTTGCGTAAGTCCCGCCCACATATGTAAAAATTATTTTTACTTTTTGCTATAATAAATATCCCCAAAAATATATATTCAAAAAACTAAAAAACCCCTCAGTTTAGGCCGATACGTATTCTACATCTTTTTGGTTCCAAAAAATCGCAAATAGCGTTTAGTGTTTGGTTTTTGCAAAAGTTATAGCGTCTACAAATTTTTTTTTTTGTTGTTTTAACTAGTTATTGGGGCGATCAGCGATTTTTATCGGTACTGCGACATTATGGTGGACACATCGAACACTTTTTTGGAACCATTGGCATTTTTCTAGCGATCAGTGCTGTAAAAAATGCATTGCTTACTCAAAAAATGCCACTGGCAGGGAAGGGGTTAACACTAGGTGCGAGGGAGGGGTTAAATATGTTCCCTGGGTGTGTTCTAACTGTAGGGGGGGGGTGGGACTGACATGTGTAAATGACAGATCGCTGTTCATGAAGGGGAACTCCAGACCCCCCCAAAAAAAAATAAGGTGGGTTCCCTCCAGGTGCATACCAGGCTCTTAGGCTTGGTCTGGAACATAAGGGGTTAAACCGGGGCCCAAAAAAATAGCGTGGGGTCCCCCCCAAGATCCAAACCAAGCCCTTATCCCAGGCACGCAGTCTGGTCAGACAGGAATGGGGGTGGTGACGAGTGAGCGCCCCCCTCCCTCCTGAGCCATACCAGACCACATGCCCTCAACATGGGGGAGTGTGTGCTGTGGGGGAGGGGGGCACTGCCCCCCCACCCCAAAGCACTCTTGCCCCCATGTCGATAGGGACAAGAGCCTCTTCCCGACAACCCTGGCCGTTGGTTGTCGGGGTATGCGGGCGGAGAGCTTATCAGAATCTGAGAGACCCCTTTAATAAAGGGGTCCCCAGATTCCGGCCCCCCACCCTATGTGAATGAGTATGGGGTACATCGTACCTCTACCCATTCACATGGGGGAAATGTAAAGTAAAAAAAAAACACCACACAGAATAAAATATTTTATTAATCTGCTCGGGAGCCCCCCCTTTCTTCTTTAGCTCTCTTAGAAGGGGGGGTTTCTTCTCTCCCGATCTTCCGCCGGGACCCTGGGCTTCGGTGATTTCTGCCGGGGGAGGGCGCCATCCCTCGGTCCTCTCCGGAGCCTTCCGCCGGATGCCCCCACCCCATTTAAGCTCTTTTTCATTAGGGAGGGGCATCCGGAATTCGGGGTCTTCTGCCGGGGGATGGCGCCTATCCCCCGGTCTTTCCGGTGCCTTCCGCCAGGGTTCCGGTCTTCCTGGTCTTCTGCCGGGGGTGCGCCAACTCCCCGGTCTTTTCTCTTCTGTCTTCTCTGCTCCCTCTTCTGCCTGGCTCCCCCGCGGAGCCAGGGCTTTCTTCCGTCTTCTTTCTTCTCTCTTCCTTCTTCTGCCTGTCTCCTCCGGGAGCCCAGGGCTTGTCTCCGCTGTCTTCTTCCTTCTCTTCCATTCGATGTTGACACGACGAGGTTCCGCGCTGACATGCCGTGTCAGCGGCGGGCATGGACTTATATAGGGTAATGCCACCATGTGACCTCAACCCATGTGACATCACATTCCCTGGGCATGATGGGAATGTGATGTCACATGGGTTGAGGTCACATGGTGGCATTGCCCTATATAAGTCCATGCCCACTGCTCAGACGGCATTCCAGCGCCGGACCTCGTCGTGTCAACATCCAATGGAAGAGAAGGAAGAAGACAGCGGAGACAAGCCCTGTGCTCCCGGAGGAGACAGGCAGAAGAAGGAAGAGAGAAGAAAGAAGACGGAAGAAAGCCCTGGCTCCGCGGGGGAGCCAGGCAGAAGAGGGAGCAGAGAAGACAGAAGAGAAAAGACCGGGGAGTTGGCGCACCCCCGGCAGAAGACCAGGAAGACCGGAACCCTGGCGGAAGGCACCGGAAAGACCGGGGGATAGGCGCCATCCCCCGGCAGAAGATCCCGAAGTCCGGATGCCCCTCCCTAATGAAAAAGAGCTTAAATGGGGTGGGGGCATCCGGCGGAAGGCTCCGGAGAGGACCGAGGGATGGCGCCCTCCCCCGGCAGAAATCACCGAAGCCCAGGGTCCCGGCAGAAGATCGGGAGAGAAGAAACCCCCCCTTCTAAGAGAGCTAAAGAAGAAAGGGGGGGCTCCGGAGCAGATTAATAAAATATTTTATTCTGTGTGGTGTGTTTTTTTTACTTTACATTTCCCCCATGTGAATGGGTAGAGGTACGATGTACCCCATACTCATTCACATAGGGTGGGGGGCCGGCATCTGGGGGCCCCCTTATTAAAGGGAGCTCGCAGATTCCGATTAGCCCCGCCCGCATACCTCGACAACCAATGGCAAGGGTTGTCGGGAAGAGGCTCTTGTCCCTATCGACATGGGGGCAAGAGTGCTGTGGGGTGGGGGGGCAGTGCCCCCCTCCCCCACAGCACACACTCCCCCATGTTGAGGGCATGCGGTCTGGTACGGCTCAGGAGGGGGGGCCGCTCGCTCGTCCCCTCACCCATTCCTGTCCGGGCCAGACTGCATGCTTGGGATGAGGGCTTGGTTTGGATCTGGGGGGGACCCCCGCGCCGAATCGGCGCGGGTTTAACCCCTCACGTTCCGGACCAAGCCTAAGAGCCTAATGTAGCCCTGAAGGGGGACCCGCGCCGATTTCAAGTTTGAAATTTGGCGCCGAGTTCCCCTTCAGGGCTGAAAACAGCTCGGAGATTCCCGTGCGCCGCGTCACGCAGCGCAATCACGGGTACGCCGCTTGGTATTTACCAAGATTTTCACGGCGTACTGACAAGGCGCACGGGAATCCCTGACTTTTCTCTCTGCGCATGCCCAGTATGCAAATGAACCTCCCGAGGTTCAGGCGCACTGTGCAAGCGTACGGGGATCTGTTTTCAAAAAACACTTTCCCTTTCAATTCGGCCCGCCAAACACTTTAAAACACATGTCACTTCACTTCCCCTGCATCCCCCCACCTCCCCCCCTAATAAACTCCCGCCCAAACCCCCGCAATTTACACTTCAATGTGCCGTGCGCCAGGTCTGTACTGGTGCACAATGCACCCTCTCCTGGGCGCACGGAGCACATTAGTAACTAGGGAAATACACTGCACTAGCAGCGTATTTCTTTAGTAAATGGCCAAACGGCTGCTACTCCTGCTTTTACTCCATGAGTCATGGAGTAAAGGCTTGGTAAATCAGGCCCAATATGTGAAACACAGCACCAAGAAAAATAGAATGTTTATGCTTTTTATATTTGGCAAACCTGTTAGTACAATATAGGTGATGTTATTGTGATAGCCCACCTGGTAAGAGAATATAAAAATGCATAATAATTTAGGTTGCAAGCATAAGAAAATGTATGGCAAAACAAAAAGTCTGACATTCATCTATTACATTTTGTTAGGATCCTTCTCCAATATGTTACTACCCAGCTGAGTTTTGGCTGGTTGGCTGAGCTTTTGTACTATACAGAAGAAATCCTAATGAGCCTTTGGATTTGACAGACTCTCCCACCCTTTATCTTAGTGCACTGTCTGTCTACTGCCCCAATTCCCTCACCAACCCACCAGTGGGGACCGAATGGCTGAAATCAACTCTGTCAACCTTTGCTTAAAGCAATTTGCTCAAAGTCAAATGAAGAGAAGTTGAGGGTTTACAGGCTACTTAAAACAGTAATTATTTCTCTCTGCCTGGAAATAGGTCCTTCTCAAAGGCTGGTAGAGGTTGTATGATTTTTAAACAAAACTGGCAATGGACTGGGCAATCTTTGATTCCTGAACGTGATCCTACCTTCTTGTTTTCCAGGCCCTAGCATAGACCTGTTCATAATAGGTTTATGCTAGGGCTGGTGCTTTTTAGCCAGAAAGGAGCTTGAGTTTTGATGAATATGGAGCTATATGTACCGTATTTCTCAGCAGTGGACATATTAGACATCTGCAGAGAGATATGACACTGGAACCATGTCCTCCACAGGCAACAGGTCTGGGAGGTAAACCGACTTTGAACTCCTAACACCCTCTCCAGGCATCAGACCTGGGAAGCTATGGAAAGAGCTCTTATACTGGCATCATCTCCAGGCCAAGCCTAAGAGGCAAAGGCTCTTCTAGAAGGACTCTCTGTATATATTTATCTCCTTCTCCAGCCCTCATGATTGTCAACAACCCCCCTAGTAAATTGCTGGGTGAAGTAAATACTCAGAACCCCTAACATTTTAACTTTTGCTCTATCTACTGGAGAACACTTCCCAACAGTAGGCAAAAAGCACACAATGCCTAATGCCGCGTACACACAACCGCTTTTCATGATGTGAAAAAAGTTTTTCACGTTGTCATTTTTCACATTGTGTGTAGGCTTTAACAACGGGAAAAAAATGCACATGCTCAGAAGCAAGTTATGAGACGGGAGCGCTTGTTCTGGTAAAACTAGCGTTTGTAATGGAGATAGCACATTCGTCACGCTGTAACTGACTGAAAAGCACAAAGACTGAAAAGCGCAAATCGTCTCTCACCAAACTTTTACTAATACAAAATCAGCAAAAGCAGCCCAAAGGGTGGTGCCATCCGAATGGAACTTCCCCTTTATAGTGCCGTTGTACGCGTTGTACGTCACCGCGCTTTGCTCGAGCATTTTTTCACAAGAATCACGATAAGAAAAACGTTTTTTCCAGTACATTAAAAACGATCGTGTGTACACGGCTTTAGGCTTAGGGCAAGCACAAATAATGTAGAAAACAATAGCAATCAGAACTTAGGCTAGCCACAGTCTAGCTTGCCTAAAGTTAAATTAGTGTAGATGAGCTAAATTCAATGCATCAAAGCATTCTAAATTGTACAATTAATTTTCTTTAGAAAGCCAGAGTAGAAATGTCGGTCCTCTGACAGCATGCTGTAGACAAGGAGCCTTGCCTTATACTTGGAATCTATGGTCTCTCTGCAGATGTCTGGTACACCCCCATACAGTGAAAGCTAGTACTTCTTACCCAGCAAGGGGAATGAGCTTTTTTGAATGTGAAGCTATAATTCCAGTTGGACCTCTGCAGAGAGACAACTGTTTCCACCCAGAGAGCCAGTCTTCTTCTATGCAGCTTACTGGCTTCTCTATATAGTCCGCAGCTTCTTACCAAAGGAAACCGATCAAGTCTTTTTTTTTTCCTGGATATTCCTAAACAAGCATTTAGCTGATTTAAAAAAAAAAAAAGAAAATAAATTTGAACTGGGCGTTAATAAATAAAAAATATGACTGTGCATTATTTCTAATTTACTTCACTAAAACTTGAACCTACATTTTAAATTGTTAATTTTTATTCCTGGGCATAATAAACAACAATAAATACAAGAAGACATGATATTTCCCTTAAAGGAAGGAAGAAAATACAGCGGATAGTCAGGAAGTTAGATATTAGACATTGGAAATAACAGTATTGCAGGTATAAAATTGGAGGAATATTACACTAAACCAGAAAAGCTCGAATTCCAAATGTATAATACAATCTTTTTTTGGCATTAGTTGAGTTGAGTTGCAAATTGCAGTATAAATATTGGAAAATCCCTGGTTAAATTAGGTAAAGGAGAGAGGCTCTGAAGCAGATAAAAATGTTATACATCTTATACTTGTACATCTACAGTTCTTCTTCTGTATGGAAACACAAAACAGGAATTCTATGATGTGTCTATAATTTCATTTATCTACAAACATACTGCACCTCAATTCCATGTGCATTTTTAGAGATGACATCTGGATGTAACAGTTTACTTTGAAAATCCCCGGCAAACAGTGTAAGATCAGCCATCAAATGCTTTAGTGGAAATAATATATCAATTACAGGGAATTATTAGTCTCTGTTATTTATTGAGTTGATATGAAACACTTTTATACATTTACTCCTCCTTGGTGGGCTGTTTTTTGCATGGCTAATGATTGCTAATAATCTTTTAGGAATTATTTTTTTAAATTGTATTTCTCCTGACACACACCCTTTATCAATCTTAATTTGAAAGCAGTAGGGAACTCCATGTTTATTATTTCAACTTTTATCCAATCACCTATTTTCCTGGTGCCTCCATGGCAGCATACCAATGGTCATGGCTCCGCCCCCGACCGACCCACAGGACCACATAACTCTCTTAATAAAAGGAGTTGCTCCCCCCTGTTTAGGCATTCTTTTTTCTGTCCTCATCCCGCAGGATCATACGTCAGCTCTACCTCACCATCTCATGGTGGACCGTTGCAGGTTCATGCTCTCCTGCAGGACGGAGTCCTATGGCTTAGGCTGCTAAAGGCGCCAGATAAGTATAGGAGCCCTTTTTTTCTGTGGATCTTTTTTTCAGGGCACTTATTTTAAACCTCCAGGAGCCTGTCTTCTCTCCTCTCTAGGTATCACAGGCTGACTGTCCCAGGGTATCCCCATTGATTCTTCCATAATGCTGTCCCTTACAAGCAGGCCATCTAGCGCACCCCACTTACCGCCAGTGTTTGTATCACTCTGCGGCTGGATGTCGGAGCATCGGCTCCCTCCACGAGCGGCGAGCGCTTCGCGCGCGTCACATGACTCAGGCTTGTCATCTCGGTGGGCGGAGTCGCGTCGGCGCGGCCGCGCATGCGCACTGCGCATCCGGCGGCCATCTTGGTACTCCCAAGCTATTTAAACAGCCTGTGTCCCTCATTTGGGAGCAGACTGTCTGTGGGATAGCATCTCCATTGCTCTTCTCTTGCTTGCTCCCCCTGCAGCAAGCACTATGGATCACTGCCAAGGTACATCTATTTAATTGTTCTTTAAAAAAAAAAAAAAAAAAGTGTTTCTTTTGGTTTAAAAAAAAAAAAAAAAGGAGGAATATTTTTCCTTTTGTTTGTGATTATCCTTTATGGGCATGTGTATGGATATATATATATATATATATATATATATATATATATATGTGTGTGTATATATATATATGTATATATAGGTAGGTGTGGATGTATACTGCTATTATTTCTTTTTTTTTCTTCACAAGAAACGAATGCTTATTTAATACTTTATCTAAGGCAGGTTAGTAATCAGCGTAAATTCTGTAATTTGCCCTTAGCTGCCCTGGACATAGTCACGCCAAAACAAAAATATCCTCAACAATCCACTAGGTAAGGGCTGCTACAGTCAGGTAAGTTTTTTAAAAAATAAAAGAGCACTGCAGCAGGCATACAATATAGCCTTTTCTGTGGTTTTGTCTCCGCAGCCCGCAACGAGACTCATCTCACAGATCATCCCGCGACAGAGGCTCAGGGAGCCATAGAAGTTCGGGTCACCACCACACTTCAACCCGTAACTCAAGTAGTCAGTGGAGTTCTTCCCACCGCTCCTCATCCAAACCAAGAGGGGAGGACTGCTGGGTTTGTGGTAAAAAAGCCTTACCAGGGAAGCTAGCCTGCGGCCAGTGTTTTTCAGAGGCTACAGCAGAAGAGCGGAGCTCCTCAAGCTCCATAAAAGAGCTCATCAAGGAATCAATCAGGGAATTGGCTTCTGCACAAAGTACCCCTTCTTCTCCCTCTGCGGATCAAGAGGTCGCGGGCCCGTCCACCCCATACCCCGGGGAAGGTGGCTCGGAGGAAGAGCCAGTCTCAAATGAGGAGGAGTTTTCATCATTTGACTTTAATTTAGTGGAACCTTTTGTGGTGGCAGTCAAGGACGCTATTCAATGGGAGGAAGAATGCCCCGAACCCCCGTCCAAAACAAAAAAGTATTTTCCTCATTTGACAAAAAAGGTCTCTAATTTCCCGCTTATGGAGGAAATTAAAGGGATCATCCTAGGGGAATGGCAAAGGGTAGAGAAGAGGCCAGTCGCCTTCAATCGTCTCCAAAAACTGTATCCATTGGCCGAGTCAGATGCCAAACTCTTTGACTCCATTCCGGCCGTAGATGCTTCAGTCATGAGGCTGGCAAAAAATACGACCCTACCACTAGAAGACTCGGTCTCCTTTAAAGATGCCTTGGATCGGAGGATCGACGCAGACCTTAAAAAAGTGTACCAAGCGACTGGAGGGGCTTGCAAGCCAGCAGTGGCCTTGTCATCCGTCTCCAGGGCCACCCGAGTGTGGTCTGACAACATCGAGACAGCTCTCAGGGCAGGTATAGACACTGAAGAAGTTATTAAGGCATTAGATGAGCTAAAGCTTGCATCAGATTTCATGGCAGAAGCGGCTATAGATGTCTTAAGAAGTTCATCCAGGGCCATGCTGTATTCGATCACGGCCAGAAGAGCCCTGTGGTTAAAACCATGGGCAGCAGACCCATCTTCTAAACAATCTTGGTGTCGCATTCCGTACGATGGGAAAGCACTATTTGGAGAGAAGATGGACTCCGCGATTTCAAGAGTCACAGGGGGAAAGAGTGGTTTAATCCCTCAAGATAGAAGCAGGAGGAAGAGATTCGCTCCCAGGCCAGGGGCCCAACAGAGAGGGAGGGACTCAAGGTCCTACCGCCCAGGCAGAGAGTACAGACGGGGCTGGAAAGGGTCTCAAGCTTCTTTCCTTAAACTAGGAAAACCAAAGCCCACAACCTCAGCTGGGGATACCCAGAAGTCTTTTTGACTTCCCTACCACCCAGACCGGCTTAGTGGGAGCAAGACTCAAATCCTATGCGCAGGTCTGGGTGGAGGGGTGCACCGATCTATGGGCAGTGTCCACCGTCCTCCGGGGACATTTCTGGAGATTCAAAACCCGACCCCCACCCTTTTCTTTTCAAGATACCAAGATCCCGGCCTCCAAGGAGAAAAGGGAAGTATTATTTCAGTACATCCAAATACTTCTACAACAGAAGGCAGTATCGCCAGTACCAGCATCAGAGATAAAATCGGGATTCTACTCTCCCGTCTTTTTAGTTCCCAAGAAGACGGGAGGGTGGAGGCCCGTACTGGATTTAAAGAGATTAAACAAGTATATCAGATTGGAACGTTTCAAGATGGAGTCTCTGAACACAGTAATCTTATCAGTCCAACCAGGGGACTGGATGGTCTCCATAGACCTTCAAGATGCGTATCTGCACATTCCAGTACACGACCAGTTCCAGCATTTCTTACGGTTCAAGATAGGCAGTCTACATCTACAATTCCAATGCCTCCCGTTTGGAATCTCGTCAGCCCCCAGAACATTTACAAAAGTGTTAGGGGCAATCCTGGCGCCCCTTCGGGAAGAAGGGATTCGAGTACTGTATTATCTGGACGATATTCTAATCTTGTCTCAGCGCAAGTGCACCCTAGAGGAGCACACTCAAACAGTACTAAACACCTTGGTCAGGTTTGGCTGGTTGATCAACCTGGAAAAAAGCCAACTAACGCCAACACAGAAAATGACTTATTTGGGGGCTTTATTCAATACCCCGGAAAGATCGGTCTCTCTTCCACCCGAGAAGATTCCGAATTTGATCCAGAAGGTGAAACGAGCAATGGGTTCCCGCAACATGCCAGCTTCAGACTGTCTGAGTCTAGTAGGCTCCCTCGCTTCATGCATTCCTATGATAAAATGGGCCAGATGGCACCTACGGGAATTCCAACTAGGCTTCCTAGCACAGTGGGGGAAAGAACATCTCAAACAGAAAATAAGTGTTACCTCTTCAATGAAATCCAGCCTGTGGTGGTGGACGAGGCCCTCCAATCTACTAGTTCCTCGGTTCCTTGGACCAGTTACCTGGACAGTCCTTACATCAGACGCCAGTCAGCTTGGTTGGGGAGCACACACCCAAGGCAAGCTAGTTCAAGGGAGGTGGCCGTTCAATGCGGAGGGGGTGATTTCCAATATCCTGGAACTAAGAGCAGCGTGGATGGCGATTCTGCATCTAGCTCCTCTCCTCAGAGACAAACCTGTCCTTCTCCAAATGGACAACCGTGCAGCAGTAGCCTACGTCCAGAACCAAGGGGGTACACACAGCGGGTCACTGCTCAGCGAGGTAACTCCGATAATCTCTTGGGCAGAAAAGAATCTATACGACCTACGAGCATCCTATATTCCGGGACCAGAGAACCAGCTGGCCGATCACCTTTCCAGGTCATTTTACAACAACAACGAGTGGTCTCTAGACCAAGAGGTTTTCAACAGGATCTGCCAACAGTGGGGGACTCCCCAAATAGATCTCTTTGCCTCACCCCTCAACGCGAAAACTCCTCTGTTTTTCTCGAGGACACCATGTCCGACCTCAGCGGGTACGGATGCCTTGATCCAGCCTTGGACATTCCAGTTGGGATATGCATTTCCCCCAACCCCCTTAATTCTGAGATTACTCCAACGTCTGACGAAAGAAGATGTCACCATTCTGGCGATCATTCCATATTGGCCGAGGAGGCCGTGGTTCCCGCTCTTGGTCAGTCTATCACTGTGCAGTCCGACTCCTCTACCTCACAGGAGCAGCCTGCTGTCTCAGGGCAACTTCCTTCATCCTCATCCAGGGATACTGGACTTGAGGGTCTGGAAATTGAAAGGAGGAGGCTGGGGGACTTAGGGTGTTCACATAAAGTTATTCAAACCCTTTTGCTTGCAAGGAAATCTTCCACAAACACCACTTACTACAGAATATGGAAGAAGTTTGTGGCTCTGGCGGAGGCCAACCAATTCAACCCACTATTGCCTGAAGTCCACAATGTTCTATCTTTTCTGCAGTCAGGCTTAGACTTCGGTTTGGGCCACAGCACCCTAAAGGTCCAGGTGTCTGCCATCTCAGCTCTAACAGATGTTCGATGGGCTCATAATCCGTTGGTGGACCGATTTCTGAAAGCGGTTCTGAGACTACGCCCGCCTAGAAAATCTCTATACCCCAAGTGGGATCTAACAATAGTTCTGGAAGCTCTAGCACGTTCCCCCTTCGCTCCTACAGAAGATTGCTCACTGGAAGACATTACCTGGAAAACAGCCTTCCTAATTGCCATCACGTCGGGGCGCAGGATATCGGAAATTCAGGCCCTAGGAGCCCAAGAGCCTTATATCACCTTCTTCCCAGACAGGGTGGTATTACAGCCTATTCATCAATTCATTCCTAAAGTACCTTCGGTCTTTCATCTAAATCAGGAATGGGTCCTTCCAACATTTGAAGTAGAACAAGCATCCTCAAACTTACACGAGCTGGATGTAGCCAGATCCTTAAAACACTATCTTAAGTTAACTCAGGAGTTCCGGAAGGACCAACGTCTCTTCATCATCCCTAGAGGAGCAAGGAAGGGAAAAGCAGCTTCCAAAGTAACAGTGGCAAGTTGGATTGTTAAACTCATTCAGAAAACTTATCGGGCTAGTGGTCTTCCTATTCCCAAGGCAGTGAACGCCCATTCAACAAGAGGAGTCGCCGCGTCTTGGGCAGCTTTGGCACGGGTCTCCCCAGAGACAATCTGCAGGGCAGCAAGCTGGTCTTCTTTCAGCACCTTTATGGCACACTATAGCCTGGATCCGGCAGCTCTCACCTCCCGTGACTTTGGGAGAAAAATGCTAGAATGCTCCACTCTGTAGTTTATTAAATATATATTTTTGAGCAGTACCCTCCCTGTAAGCGAGTTATTTGACCATTGGTATGCTGCCATGGAGGCACCAGGAAAACGGAAAATTGAATACTTACCTTTCTGTAATTTTCCTTTCCTGGTGCCTACCCATGGCAGCATACACCCTCCCTTTTGGACTGCTCTGCGGTCTGAGGTCTAGTTACTAAGAATGCCTAAACAGGGGGGAGCAACTCCTTTTATTAAGAGAGTTATGTGGTCCTGTGGGTCGGTCGGGGGCGGAGCCATGACCATTGGTATGCTGCCATGGGTAGGCACCAGGAAAGGAAAATTACAGAAAGGTAAGTATTCAATTTTCCGTTTTCTACCATTGTTTCTGAACATTACTGCATGCAGAAACTACAAGGACAATATTGGTTGTTTACTGTATCGTGTTTTAATATTTAAATTTCCTCTATAGATATGGAATATAGTTATTTCTGTTTGCTATGGGTTATCGGTTTGTTAGTACCATCAACATTGTCTGTGAAGGTTCTCGTTGATCCAAGTCACAGTAAAGCTAGTAGTAGTTAGTGACATTTCATTGAAGATCTTTTTTTTTTATGTTTCCATGCCACTTCTTCAGCTGTAATGAGTGATATGAATCCCCAGAATTTATATCCATATAGGTAGAAGGGACACCTTAATCCAATCACCCTGAAATGTGTCAAGACAGGTTCTAATATTTAAGGGACAGGATGGGAGTTGCAAAAATTATAGAATCACCCTGTTCTAGTTACATAATGTCACCCTATAATTCAAAAATACGGTTTTAGCTTCTCTACCCCAGTGATTTTATAACAACCCACACGGTCGACCATGTGAGTCAATTTATAACAGATATGTATACTTCTTTTTTTTGCACAGTAATAATATTTAAATTTTCATGGTCAATTGCTTGGCTATGCAATCCTCCTTTTTTTTTTTTACACTTGTTTTTTTTTTGCACAGTCAATTTGCATGGCCAAATTTTTTTTTTACACTTATGCCGCGTACATCAGACCGTTCTCATCGGACTGGTCAATCCGATGAGAACGGTCTGATGGACCATTTTTATCAGACCATCCCGATCGTGTATAGGCCCCATCAGTTATTTATCCATCGGTTAAAAAATGTGAAACTTGTTAAAATTAACCGATGGATACCTAACCGATAGAAAAAAAATGATCGTTTGTAGACACGTCCATCGGTTAAAAATCCATGCATGCTCACAATCAAGTCGACGCATGTTTGGAAGCATTGAACTACATTGTTTTCAGCAAGTCATTGGGCCTGATTTACTATGCTCTGTGCGCTGCGCTGGTTCATGCGTTAATTAGTACTCCGGGTGGAGGCTTA